>NW_024468269.1:0-156769 GCF_002104995.1 Linderina pennispora | reverse complement strand
CAAACAGGTACTTCTCCACGGCGTCTGTTTTCTCGGTCAGCTTGAACGCATCCAGCAACACAATCAGATAGTCCGCCTCGGCAATAGTAGTCCAGGGCGAAGTCACCACTGACCGCGACACCCCGCCCGCAGTGCCTGACGGCTCACAACGCCAGGCGTATCCAGAAACAGCAGCTGCTTGTTGTCGACCGTTGTGCTGGCCATGATCCTTGTGCGTGTGGTCTGCGGGCGCGCCGAAACGATCGAGACCCGCGAGTTGGTGAGCCGATTTATCAGCGTCGACTTGCCCGCGTTAGCAGCTCCGATAATGACAAACTTGCCGACCTCGGCGTCGACCGGCTGCTCGATTTTGCCAAACACCTTGGGCATGGCCACCATTGGATCAGCGGCCTTCATTGCTGGCTGGAACTGGTGGCCTGCGGCATGGGCGACTTGCTGTTGTTGCAGCTTAGACTTTTGCTGCCACCTTTGATGTTCTTGCTGCTGCTGCTGCTGCTGCTGCTGCTGCTCCTTGGAGGATCCAGATTGCGATTCCTTTGCCAGTTTTGCTTTTGCTGGCCGCGACTCGTTGAGCACCTGGCGCACTTTGGTCAAGTACCCCGGGGCCCAGGAGCTGGTGTGAAAACGGGCAGCCGCCGCCGGCTGTGCCCTTGAAACTGCCCGTGCCAGCATTCTCGTGTTTATCAGCGATGTGTATGTGTGTGCAACAAAAAAGCAAGCGGCGGGGGGAGACGAGCAAGAGAGTCAAACCTTTGGTCAGCAGAACGGCCTGTTGGCAGTAGCCCATGTCGAGTGATTCGCTTTTGGCGGCTATTGAGGGTTGGAAAATTTTTAAACGCGGTCTTGTGTTTTCTGTCCGAAAAAGTTGCTTCTCTGCTCCGCTTTAGACCCCGATTTGAAACTTACTTGCACCTCACATTTACTTCTCCTTCTAAACCCCTTTTGGCTTTGCACCACAGTGACAAACATGTCTTCCCGTCGCCGCGCTGAAGAAAACTTTGCAGGAAGCAGCTCTGGGTGGGACATGGCGAGACGTACGCGAGTGCCGTCGATGCCAGTGTCGCGGGAGCGGGAACGGGAGCGGTCACGCCACCGCCTAGAGCAGCAGCGTCTCGATGCACATCGACGCCAGTGGATGCAGATGGCCATGGCCGAGCATGGGCTATCGGTGTCTAATGAATCACTGGCCCTTGCAGCGTCCGACTTTGATCGCATCATGCGCCGAACAATGAACACAGCCACCCCTCTGGACGGCAGCAGCAACGGCAACAGCTCGCAGCAGTCACAGAACGTCCGCAGTCTGCCTCCACTGGCACACCTGGTGCAGGCAGCGTCTGGCAACTTTGCTACTGGCCCAGCCAGCTCGCGGCGGTCACGGATAGAACCAGCAAACATCCAGAATGGCTGGGAAGTCGTGTCTGCGGGTCCCATCGACAACGGAGCAGATCGCCCCCGAGCGCGCAGACGGCTGAGCAGCTCCGGTAGAGCCGGCGCATCATCGGCAGCAGCCACCAGCAGCAGCACCGCGCGCAGTGGCTCGCCACGTCGTCCCCTGCTGCTCCGCCCATCCACACCGCCTCTGCCACCCACGTCGTACCAGAGCATGCCGCAGCTTTCAAGTGCCACATATGCAAACCCAGAAATGACAGACAGCAGTGTACGCACTCGTGGAGCCAATGTGGAGAGTCAGAACGCCGCTGAGGACGAATTTGACGAGGACGACGGATCGGAGCTGCGGTTGCCATTTATCTCGGGTGACGGTCGGGTATTGCTGTTCGGAAGCGAGGGCGACGATGACCACGACGATGACGACGATGAAGATGGCGATGACGATGACGACGACCTCAACGATAGCGAATATGCTGGTGGTGGTGTTAGTGCGTCGGGTGCTTTCGGCTCTAGCTTTGGAGGCACTGGGTTTCCGTCATGGGAAGACTTCACATCCTCTTTCAACGTGCTTGGCGAGCCGCAAGATGACTTTGACGACTGGTTCCTGTCTAGCATGCGCGGGAGCGTCAGCAACGTGGGTGCTTCGCGGTCATTTGGCCGGGAGAGTGCAGTTTTAATGCCGCTGGGAGATGCGGCTGAAGCACTACCGGAATCGCGCAGAATGGGCACTACCGCTGCACTAGGCGCAAAGGGCAGGCAGCCACCCACCAGTGTCAATGTGAAGCAGGAGTGGAACCGCCGTGCGGCATGGAAGCCATACATCTACCAGGAGCCGGTGCCCAACCAGAACAACCTGTATATGTTCGGCTCTGTACCGGCAAGTCAAGCCTCTGGACATGCTAACACGGGCCTGCGAGTCGTCACGCATGTTCTCGATCTCGCCTGATGCCCGTGTGCTGAGCTTTGACTGTACCAACGCAGACGACATGGGCCGTGGCAGCGTTGACAACATCCTGTCTGACGACCGTTCCTTCTTCATCACCAGCCGTGCCAATAACGTCAACCTGGAGTTCTCGTTCCTGTCCGACAACGGCACTCCACACCGTAACCACTGTGCCATCGAACGCATCCGCATTTGCTCGCCAAAGAACAGGTATGCATGCACCGAACTGCTGGTGCTGGCATCCAGTCGCCGGTGTGATCTGAAGGAGCTTGCGCAATACAACGACTACACCTTCGCAATGTACGAAAAGCTGGCAAAGCGCATCGGGCGACGCGGTGTCAAAGCGGTTGATGCCAATGGACCAGTACCAATCGCCTATTTCTGGCTGACGTACGAGGAAAACTTTGATCAGCTGCAGGTTCTGCCGTTCAGCAAGACTTGCAAGTATGTGTATGTCAAGATGATCCGTGGCCACATGCCCGACCAGAGATCCATGGCCATCCGCCTCATTGAGTTCCACGGCTGGGCAGGGGCACGGGCCTTTTCTGAAGTTGCTGTGTGCTGAGCACCATTCACACCAATGTTCATAAAAATATATTCGCGGCTGCAGGCTGCTCACTTAAACGTACGGAGCATTCGCTATCCACTTGTTGATCATGTCGAGCGAGTTCACGGGCTGGTCGTACGGAACCATGTGTCCGGCACCAAACACGCGCAGGAATGTGAAGTTCCCATGTGTGCGCACCTCGCCAGCACCCACACCGTCCACCGACCATAGCTCATCGCCGGCAGCGTTGAATGCTTCCTTTCCAGGCCACTCGAGCTCCATCGACCACGCCTTGTTGCCGTACCAGTTGCATACGAAATCGGCATCGCCAGCATAGATAAGCACGCGGATGTTGTCGGCAAGAAGCGGCGGGATGTAATGGTGGAAGGGCTTGACCAGATCGCCGTTGAGTGAGAATCCATAGTTCACCTTCTCAGAGCATGACTCAAATATCTTGACCTCCGCACCAAGCGCCTTCTGCACACTAGCATCGTTCAGGTAGTTGTCGATATCCGTCATGATCGGGTAACACATGTCACCGCTCTTGCAGTCAAGGCGCACGTCATAGGGGTTCTTTCCCGCTTCAAAGTACTTTTCCTCAATATGATCGAGGCAGTACATCATAGCAGGCACACATGTCAGAGTTGTGCTCCACGCATAACATGCCTTGACCAGTCGAGCGCATGTTGGGTAGGCTGCATCCATTGCGTCGCAGGTCTTCTGGTCCAGAACAGGCGGATAGGTTGAATTGCAAGCCATCTTCGAGTAGTACTTGTTTTGCACCAGCGAGTCAACGATGCCGTTTCCGATCCCAATAGAAGCCAGCGGCAGCACAATCTGCTCCTCCTCACTCACGGAAAGAAGGCTCAGCGACCGCTTGTTCTCCAGCTCCTTATTCGCTTCATGGATTGCCTTTGCCACAGCTGGGACATAGTGGCCGCCGTATGACTCGCCAAAAACATGGAGCTCGCTGTTGGCATACTCGGGGAAGCTTTTGTAGAACAGCTGGAGCAAAGCATTGACGTCCTTTCCGGCCGCAATAGAGTTGAACACGTCTGAGCCGTACGAAAAGCCAACATTGGTGGGTTGGTCAAGGAAGATGATGTGCGCACGATCGTTCCAACTAAACGGATTGTGGTCTGTGCCGTTGCCACCCTCACTGACGCGGCACGGGCCAAGCTCCATCAGCAGACCTGTGAACGAGCTGCAGCCAGGCCCGCCGTTGAGCCACAGAATGAGCGGCGCATCTTCGCGCTTGACCTTGCGTGCTTCAAAGAACCAGAAGAAAAAGTGCTTGTCCTCCGCGGTATCGAGATACCCGCTGTACTGGTTGACGCTGGTATCGCATAGACCCGGGTTCTTCACGCGCAGTCGATAGTTGGGGATCGCATCCATTGTGGACACTGTTGTCCACTGGCTCATGTCTACCATCGCTGGGTTAGCCACACGGCCAGACGCTTTAGATGCTGCGGCGCCGTGATGATGCTGGTTGAAAACATGCTGGTGAGACGGCGCAGCAGTGCCTGCGGTGGCTAGGAGAAGCGCAGTGCTTAATAAAAGACGTGTTATATCGACCATACTACGAATAAGTACCTAGAAAAACAACTGTCCAAAGTAAAGATGAGCGTGGTTCAGAAAGTCTTGGCGGCTGACCAAGAGTTGTTGTGGGCATTGAGCAATCGGCTCAAACACCATGGATTATCTGCTTACATGCCGGCTGTTCCCACTTTCAAACCGGTTTGTACATCATGGTACTGTCAAGCAAACTCTTTCGGCTGACGTTGAACCTGTGGGAAAAAAATTGCGATTGTCATTTTGCGCATGAACAGGAATAGGGGAATACTTGTGAAAAATAGTATTGCACGTGATTGGCAACCAGAGTACACTGAGCGGCAAAATTGAGTCACAAAAAAAATTCAACATTTACTTACTATATCTTTGTCATCAGATAACATAGCTATTTCTATTCATTATATGTTGGGTGGGGCTTACCATAGTATAACTATATGCAGTCAAAAGTTCGCTAAGCATTGTACTTTGTATGATATCAAAGTATTGGAGATCAGTCAGAATTGGTTAGCTATTTAATAATTATTAATATTTTTATTATTTTCTTGTTCAGATGCCAAATATGGTGCTTCTCCGAAACCCCCTTCGGCATCCTGAAAAATTTCAGTTGATTTCTTGTGACCCAGCCTGTATCTCAGTAGAAGCATATTAATTGTGTATCAACTGAAATTTTTCAGGATGCCGAAGGGGGTTTCGGAGAAGCACCATATTTGGCATCTGAACAAGAAAATAATAAAAATATTAATAATTATTTAATTGCTAACAATTTCTGACTGATCTCCAGTAGATATTAAATATTATACATCTGAATGTATTGTAATGGCCAAATGATATTAACAGCCAGATTAATTAATTATCAAAAATGCAAGAAAGGGTTCTTCTACGAAACCCCTATTGGCATTTTGAAAAATTTCAGTTAAATTCATATGACCCAACCTCTATCTCAGTAGAAGCATATTAATTGGGTATCAACTGAAATTTTTCAGGATGCTGGTGGGGATATGTACACTGAGCGGCAAAATTGAGTCACAAAAAAAATTTTCAACTTGTACTTACTTTATCATCGTCATCAGATAACGTAGATACTTCTATTCATTATATGTTGGATGGGGCTTGGCATAGTATAAACGTATGACATTAGATGTTCTTTAAACATCGTACTTCGTATGATATCGATTCAAGAGTAAAAAACTAGAAAAATTTGAGAGGCAAAAATTTGACTCACTTTGGCTTCATAGTGCTATTTCTATACCCTATCATTGTTTGAATGGTGTGAAATCACTACCTATAACTCTTCTGCACTCGCTCTTCAATATTTACATCTCATTCATAACGTTGCTCAACTATACGTAGTACTATCATGTATTCAATATGCGAAGAAAAATTATGAAGGAAATGATCAACGCTTCAGCGCTGCCATCACTCTTATGGATGTTGATTGCATAGTTGATATTCACGTGATTAGTACTCAACAATGACAAGAAATGAGTTTGATAGCTAGTTCACTGAGGGAGTAATCAACTATAAATGATGCACAACTACACTTATGCTCTCTATTGAAGCAATGTAATTCTATGACATGATTTTTTATAGTATCAGTATATAGATAAGTAGAGAGGATACTACTGTGGCCATCTGCTCTATACTATGAGATATCCATATGTAACCTCTGTGCCTAATGATAAGCCATTTAATCTGAATCTCAAATTTTACAACTTTCTTGATCCTTCTTTAAGCAGCTCCTTCCGATCAAATACACAATAGATCAAATCAAATGTACTTGCTATACAAAGCACATGCCCCACAGGTGACACTGAGAATGAAATATCTGAATGAATATACTCTATTCTGCCAAAAATAAAAAGAAAACCAGAATCTATGAACAATAGAAAAAGTAGATTCTGAGTTTAGAGTAGTGTATCTCTATACAGCTAAGGCTATTGCTTCCTTAGTAGAGGGGGATGTGACATACTGATCAGTATATATATGATGATATAAAACTTACCTTGATTACATACCTATGATAAGCAGTAGGAGGGTGCAAAGATTATGTCCAAAGTATTCATCATCACATAAATGGCAAATTAGGCTACCAGTTGGCTAGATATGAATACTGTTTCTACTGTATGATGATCAGTGTAGTTCCCTAGATATGATGCGCTACTCACATATAGGGCTTCATTATGAGTATGATCTGATAAAGGCCAAAATTCATCGTTTTTGGCACCTACGTTGCATTGGTCTAGGAAATTATATATACGTAAGTAAATGAAACTATTTATTCATGGGTAGTGAACTCGATGCCTGTGCGTATCGCTGCAGTCAAAAAAACCTATGGTGTCTATGCTAGTTAGTGAGAAAAAAATCGACGAATTTTGTGAGCAAAACTGAGTCAAAAATTTATATTTTTAAAAAGTCAATTTCTCGCTTATTTCAAGAGTGAAAAGCACATAACTACATGAAATAGATTAGTGCATGACATACACCATGATTTAATTTTATCATATTCAATGAACGTCGTTTTGAGAAATTATTTAAGATTTTCGATGATTTTGATTTTTGTGACTCAATTTTGCCGCTCAGTGTAGAAGCGTAAAGAATATATATTATTAAACTGTATTACAAGTCCAATATATTTATTAACAATTTTAGTGATTGTGATTGACCTCCTGTATCTACACCAAACATTGCAATAGCTAGTTCTTTATTAACTATGAAGTTTGCTACTATGGCTGATAACAATATATCTACAGAGTTATGATATCACAATGGAGTGTGAGAATACCTCATTTAGGATTATTATATATAAATACCTTTTAGAAAGAGGAGTTGAAAAGAAAGATGTTGTAGATGATTTATGCAACTCTGGCTCTAACTGTATTAGCTGGTTTACAAAGAAAGGAGATGTTAAAGTTAAGAACAAAATTTACAACAAGTTTATTCAGCTTCTTGAGAGTGGTGAAGTTCGTAATCCTCTTAGTTCAAAACTTTCTGAGTTTATAATGCCAACTTTGCATAACTTTGGAGAAACATTGTATGCTTGCTGAAACTCTGGTTTGACTAGGATAGAACTAACTGTACATTCTTCTCAGATGCAAACATTTGAATGGAATAGTAACTTGCTTCTTAACACAGTTCAGTTCATGAATGAATGCAGGACATTTGCAACTTCTTATGAAAAGCAGTGGAAGGCACTTGTTGATAAAGCTAGTAGTTGTTATACTGTTTGTATTTATGTGAGACAACAGCATACTCTAGCATATTGTCATTGGTTTAACTCTATTACATCAAAGAAGCAAGGAATTATTAAGAAACTAAACAAGAATGATGATCCAATGGTAGTTGTTGCTAATCTCTCATTCAACAATAGACCTACACTTTATCAAATATATAATTCACTTGAGAGTGGTCTTGAAACAGAAAAAGTTCTTAGAAGAGTTGATGAGAACATAACTATTGTTCCAAGTCAGAGAAACTCCTTCTGGTCAACTTATCCTACAACTAAGCAGTATCACACTTTTGAAGAGATGGGATTAGTTAACTACAATGGAATGCATATTAGTTGGATAGACAGCAAACAAGCAAAGAGTAAGTTATGTCTATCAGAAATGTCAGGGATTGAATATTCTGCAGATGAGGAAAAGATCAATGAACTAATAACAGCAATAGACAATATCACATTTGATGAAACTAGTCATATATTTATCAAAGAGAATACAGATCTGAAACCTTCATTATATAGAGTTGCTTACAATGTTCTTCAGTTAGGTGATGAGTTTACAGTTGCACATTATGCACTCCATACTTTCAGAGGACATTCATACTTCTATATTGATATTCATATTAAAGGGAGAGATAAACAGCCAACTCTTATTAGGACACCAGCTGACAGTTCTATTGGAAAAGCAATTTCTCAACAGTTAGGAGAATCAAAGCAACAAATACATCTGAGAGTTGTAAGTGTGGGATATAGAACAATCACAGTTGATTAGCAGCCATTTTAAAACAAAGCATAAGCAACCATTCTCTCCATATCTCTATGGAATGTTTGACAAACATCATACACATGTTCAACCCTTACCTCACAATCAGTAGCAATATGTTGGATCCAATTATGCACTTGTATTGCTAGGTCACCACTCATATCAAAGTCATGAATAAGTAGCAGAGTAAGCATATCTCTTTCTTCCTCACACATCTCAGCTAAGTGTTGCTTAAAGAAGTTCTGGAATGATCCCATTTTCTAAAATTGATAAAAGTTGAAATTTTTATTTATGACTACCTCACACAGATGGACAATCAATTACAAGAATTAAGAGAGAAGGAGTGGAATGTGCTCTACACAACAAAGTGGAGATTTCTTGATGAAGACTGGTTAGTGCATAAACATCAGAAGTACTATAGGAGTGAAGCTCATGAAGTGAAAGAAATTAAGCTCATCAAAGATACACTTGTGAAGCAACTTGGAATGATCCCTGTGTTCTTCTTCCTAAATGTGCTATTTGGTGGAAAGCAGTATCCATGTCCTTACAGAAATGTTGAGAAAGGACTCTTGATTTTGTACCAGTTAGTTGCTGGGCTATCAATCAATGAGATGGAGAGGTTTATTCCTAAGAGCAGCTATCAGGTAATTCATAACATGTTCTATCTCTCAGAGTTAAGTGAGTTGAACAAGAAGCTTTCACACTACTTGCATACAATGTTCTCCACTCCAGAACTAAGAGTGATCTCAGCAAAGATTCAGAATCCACAAGGGTTTAAGCATATTACTCTTATGTTAGATGGACATGACTCACGAGCACTACATAATGGTGCATACAAACCAAATCTTTATTCCTTCAAGTTGAAGAAGTCAGGATACAGAACACAAGTTTGCATTGATTTGAATGGAATGGTTGTCCTTGTTTCACCAACTGAGGAGTGTAAAGACCACCCAGACTCTAAGATGATTAAGAACATGTCACTATTGAAATATATCTCTCCAGTAGATTGTGTTGTTTTAGATGGTGGTTATCCTCAAAGTATTCTGGAGGAGTTAACAGAAGCAGAAGAGAATGAGAATTTTGGAATGCATAACTTTTGCTTACCAGTTAGAAAGCCAAGAGGAACCAACTTCAGTGAGGCAGAGTTAGAATATAATAGCAAACTTAGGTCATTTAGATCAATGGTTGAGAGCACATTTGGAGAACTAGGTAACACATTTAAGAGACTATCAAATAGAGAAGTTGTAAGAATTAGAAACACAACTGTGTACAATGTGCAGTTTAAACTCTGTTGCTTCCTCTACAATATGAAGAAGATCCTAGCAGCAAGTGAAGTTCCTGTTAAATATCACCACACACTTTGGGTTCTATCTAACTTCGACTACCCAAGCAACACCCAAGAGAGATCAACACATGCTGAAGTTGGAAGTAGCTTACCACAGAAAGTAAAGGTAGAGGCTTCAATGAGAGAACTACAAGATAGACTTATTCAAACTAAAATTGATGAGTCAATGAACTTCTATGTTGAGATGTCATAAACATCTCTTAAAAAAAGAAATTTTATTAAGAACTGCACATTTATAGAAAATGATTCACTAAAGGGGTTGTATAGAGGTTCATATATGGGGGTCATTCTTGGACTTGTAAATTTTAGTATATACCCATTTTGTTGAATAGATATTTGAATAATCGTTTTCAGAACCACTTTTTGCTACTAGATATTTTTGGAGTGGGTATTTATAATTATTGCGTCCAGAATGTTTTGTGCGTATAATTGATTTTAAAAATACAAATATATTTTACAACTTCACCCAAACCGCCATCTCCATCTTGGAAAAGTTTCTGTAAACATAATTTCCTTGTAGTTACTTAGCTACATCTATTGAGATATTGACTTTTGTTGCCCAATGATAATTAACCCCAAATATGCAACGGTTTTTCTTTCTGGTTGAAATTATGTTCACTGACACTTTTCCAAGATGCCGATGGCGGTTTGGGTGAAGTGGTAAAATATATTTGTATTTTTAAAATCAATTATACGCACAAATCATTATGGACACAATAAGTATAAATACCCACTCCAAAAATATCAAGTAGCAAAATATAGTTCTGAAAATGATTATTCATATTCAATCTAATAAAATTGCAAATATCTAAAATTTACAAGTTCTGGAGTGACCCCCGATAATGAGTGCAGCCAAACAAAACATTCAGAAAGAAGAAAACAGGAATCATCCCTAGATGTTTAAGAAGTGTATCTTTTATAAGCTTAATTTCTCTTACTTCACGAACTTCACTTCTGTGATATTTTGTGTGCTTTAAAATTACCCAGTCATCATTCAGAAATTTCCACTTGTTTGTGTAGAGCTTATGAAACTCCCTTTCTCTGAGTTCTTGTAATTGATGATTCATCATTGTGAGGCACTCATAAAGTTAAAAGTTGTCATTTATTGCAATGGGCCCATTCTACACTTTCTTCACTACAAAACTTGCTGACCTTGATGAGCAAGAGAGAGAAAAGCTTGCACAACTGCTAACTAAGAATTTCAGTATGAGCAGGAAATTATCAGTATATATCAGAGCATGGATTGAGAATGTTTCAGAAGATAAGGGTGTTACAATTAAGCATGTGTTTGATGTATGCAACTACAGTTGTGCAGATATGGAAGTAATGGTTGCTAACTGCCCATTTTAAAACTAGATCCTCTCAATATAGATATTATGATTATGAATTCTAGTTACTTTAAGTACCACTTCTTGACTTGGTTCACCAATAATAGAAGCAATATATTCTCCAAATGGACTACTTGCTTGTACACTGAGCGGCAAAATTGAGTCACAAAAATGGAATTCATCGAAAATCTTCAATAACTTCTCAGATTGTTGTGCAGTCCACATGAGAAATTTATTTTATAATCTATGCAATGCCCAACCGTAGCATACAAAGTTATAAGCATGTCGCTCAAGAAATCACTGAGAAACTGATTTTTAAAAATTGTATTTTTTGACTCAATTTTGCTCACAAAAATTCGACGATTTATCGCTCAATATCTGGTATGGCCACCATGGGCTTTTTTGACAGCTGCGATACGCGCAGGCATCGAGTTCACCAGCTGTGAGCAAATGGTTTCATTTACTTGCTCACACCAAATGTCCTGGACCCGCTCCCAGAGGGTGTTGAGATCTTTGATTTCAGGCCCATTACGGATCTCATGCTTAATGAAGTCCCACAAATGCTCAATGGGGTTGAGATCAGGGGACTGCGCTGGCCATGGTAGCACTGAAATGGAGTTCTCAGCAAACCACCTCCTTGTCCTAGAAGCCATATGGCATGAAGCATTGTCCTGTTGGAAGATGATATCACCCTTGTCCAGCCTATACATCTCAATTGTTTGTAGTAGTTCCTCCTGCAGGACACCCACATAGACCGCTGTGTCAATTCCCCCCTCAAGCCAGCAGAGTTGGCCAGGGCCACATGAAGTTATGCATCCCCAAACCATGATCCCACCTCCACCATATTTTTGGGTTGGGGTAATGTGGTGATCCTGGAGGACTCCGCCTGGTTTACGTAAGCATCTTTCACGTCCATCTGCTCCATTGAGGTGTATTCTTGTCTCATCTGACCAAATTACCTGACTCCAATTGGTGTCTGTCCAGCTCCCAAAGGCCATAGCAAATTGGCTTCGATCCTTACGATGGCGATCTTTCAGTTGAGGGACTTTTATTCTGTGCATAGATCGAATCCCTTGGCGACGTAGTGCGCGTCTGATAGTGTACACTGAGATGTGCATACCAGAGTATTGTGCCAGCTGTTGTCGGATCTGCGTTGCTGTGGAACATGCACCAGTAGTAGCAAGTTGACAAATGTATGTCTCATCATGTGGTGATAGCAGCCAACTACGACCAGCATGGAAGTTCCTCTCTACGCTATGTTGTGCTCGGGCAATGCATGATACTGTGGATTGGGAGACTCCTGTGTCCAATGCAATTTGCTAGGTTGAGAGAGGATTTGATAGAAGAAATTTGATGTGATTTTTATGTGATGATTGTAACTTTTTAGGCATAGCTAGAATAGAAATGAGATATGGATGTGGATGAGAGAATGCTGTTGTCTTGTTTGCTAAAATTTGGAATTTGTCCACTGCTGTTTTAGGTATAAAACTAAACATCGAAAGTAGGAAAGGTCAAAAATGACCACTACCAAAAATTACTACTTTTTCAAAAGACAGTAATATCAAAGGAGTGCAACATTCTAGGAACATTGGTCTTACACAATTCTCATCATCGCATGCAAGTGATATGCATACTCCACTATCAAGGGTATTGCATCACTGCTTTTTCAGATATCAAACATTTTCAGAAGAAAAAATTTTTGTGACTCAATTTTGCCGCTCAGTGTATTTGGTTTCTTTAAACTTTTATATTTGTGAATGGCCTCCAATCATAGCCCTAGAAGATATGTTTAGACAATCCATTGTAATATCATAGGATGCATCAAGAACATGTATTTCTTCTGAACTAAGAAAGATATCAGTTAGTGCAGGATCAGCTATTGCAACATTTGGAGCAGATACTTTGTATACAGAGACTTTACCATTTCTCATACTTATCATGCACTTCATATACTTAAATCTGTATCCATCACCAAAAACTCTATGCAATCTATCAAATGGGGTAATATTGTTAATCTGATCTATAAGAGCATATGATTCTGGTATCTCAACAACACATGAATCCATAAAGATATCAGATTGCTGAACAAATCCTTGTTGTTCAATGCCATTACTAGTATATCTTGCATAAGATATATCAGGCATATTATCTCTATTCTTCAACTGAAGTCCCAAAAGGGAGTTAAGATGTACTCCCAAGGAGGCCATTCACAAATATAAAAGTTTAAAGAAACTAAATATCTATTATCAGAATAACCAATTAACAAATATGAAATCAATTACTAGCAGTACATAAATATTTTAAAATACAAAATGTTTAGCAGTGGCCAAAAAGATTCTAGCAACTAGATTAACAAATAAACAAAGATGCTAAATATGGTGCTTCTCCGAAACCCCCTTCAGCATCCTGAAAAATTTCAGTTGATACACAATTAATATGCTTCTACTGAGATAGAGGCTGGGTCACAAGAAATCAACTGAAATTTTTCAGGATGCCGAAGGGGGTTTCGGAGAAGCACCATATTTGGCTTCTGAACAAGAAAACAGGAAAAATTTTTAATAACTATTAAATAGTTAACAAACTCTGGCTGATCTCCCATATACAATTTCCTAGACCAATGCAACGTAGGTTCCAAAAACGATGAATTTTGGCCGTTATCAGATCATACTTATAATGAAGCCCTATATGGGAGTAGCGCATCGTATCTAGGGGATACCACTGATCATCGTCCTATAGAAACAGTACACGTATCTAGCCAACTTATAGCTCAAATTGCCATTTATGTAATAGAGACTACTTCAGACATAATCTTTGCACTCTACTACTGCATATCCTAGGTATGTGGTCAGCATATGTTTTATACCATCATATGCACCCTGGTCAGTGTGTCCCATCCCCCTCTACTAGGGAAGCAATAGCCATTGCTGTATAGAGTTACACTTTACTAAACTCAAAATACACATTTTCTGATTTTCTTAGAATCTAGTTTTCCTCTCAATGTTGGCAGAATTGAGTATATTGATTAGGATATTTCATTCCCACTGTTACCTGTAGGGCATGTACTTTGTATAGTAAGCACATTTGATTTGATCTATTGTGTATTTGATCAAAAGGAGCTGCTTAAAGAAGGATTAAGAAAGTTGCAAAATTTATGATTCAGATTCAATAGCTTATCATTAAGCACAGAGGTTACATATGGATATCTCATAGTAGAGAGTGAGCAGCTACAGTAGTAACCTCTCTACCTATCTATATACTGATGCTATAAAAATCATGTCATAGAATTACATTGCTTCAAAGGAGAGCATAAGTGTAGTTGCTCATCATATATAGTTGATTATTCCTTTTATGAGCTAGCTATCAATCTCATTTCTCTTCAGTGTTGAATACTAGTCACATGAGTATCAGCTATATATACATCATCTATACATATAGGGGCATTCCTGAAGCATTAAACTATCCTTCTATATTTTTTCATCTCATATTGAATATATGATAGTACTATGCATTGTTGAGTAACATTGTGGATGAGATATCAGTATAGAAGAGGGAGTGCAGCAGAGTTATGTGCAGAGATTTCACACCATTCAAACAATGATAAGGTATAGAAATAGCACTATGAAATCAAAGTGAGCCAAATTTTTGCCACTTAAATTTTTCTATTTTTTTAACTAATAGTTTGATATCATACAAAGTACAATGCTTAGCGAACTTTTGACTGCATATAGTTATACTATGGTAAGCCCCACCCAACATATAATGAATAGAAATAGCTATGTTATCTGATGACAAAGATATAGTAAGTAAATGTTGAATTTTTTTTGTGACTCAATTTTGCCGCTCAGTGTATAAAAAAGTAAATTTCACAATTATTTCAAGACCAATAGGTATGCAACTACGCAAAATAGATTAGTGCATGGCATACACCACAAATTAATTTTGTCAAGAGCAACGCATATCGCTATGAGAAATTATTAAAGATTTCTGGTGATATTCATTTTTATGACTCAGTTTTGCCGCTCAGTGTATAATAGGCTAAAAGGTCTTGCCAGGTCATCCTTGTCAATAGATCTATCTCATCCTCCGTGATTGGTAGAGTTGCATGATCGTTGGACTTGAGCGTTGGTGGTGCGATCACCACAAAACGATCGTACGCAATTCTTTTGCGGCATCTAGCTGCGTTTATGGGCAAAATCAGAATGCATGTGACTGATTATCACACGGAGCGGACGGCGACGGACTTTTATAGGCGCCGGATAATAAACCAGTCCGAGATTCTAATAAAATTCACCGCGGTTGCTATCAGAATCGAGCGAGCCCACCTTGTTCTCAAAGTCAGTCATTTAATTCGAATTCAACTACCATTTGTACTATTAACGTGTCACAGCGAAAACAAGCGAAAATATGTCGCAGAGCCTAGTTGTAGCTTTTAGCCCATTGCATTCGTGCCTTGTCAACCTGCCCGCAAGGTGGGTTTCAGCTCTATCGTCGACAACGGCAGGCAAGGTAGGGTGGGTGACCGCAAGTGCAGTGCATATTGGAATGTAAATCACGGTTTAAATTAGTCAGACACCTGGTAGGGGTGCATGGTATTCAAGATCAGCTGGGCAAACGACCGGGCTGCCTATGTCGCCTGGTCAGGAGGCATGTCTCGCTCAGAACAGCGGGATCGAACAGGCAAGATCAGCTCAAGTGTGCTTGAAATTGACGGCACGTTTGGTAGCCAGCTGGGGTTGGCCGAGGGGGCGGAGGTTTCGGTAGAGTTTGTTCCCAGCGTGTCGACATGCACTGCTGCAGAGGTCGTGCCAGCGCACTTTGACGACTGGGAGATCCTGGAGCTCAATGCAGGAGCGGTGGAGGAACGGCTCCTGCAGCAGGCGCGTGTGGTGGCAGTCGATCAGCCGATTGTGTTTTGGCTCAATTCGTCGACGTCAGTGTGCCTGCATACGAAGACCGTTACCCCTAAGGGCAGTGTGTGTCTACTAGACAACGACACCGAAGTCATGGTTGCACCAATGGTGCGGTCGCATGGGACGGGTGGTGGTGCGTCGCAGCTGCTGACGGATGACAACAACACCCACCTGCCAAGGATGAAGGTCGCCTGCATGCGCGTCGCGGTAGATCATGGGGTCGAGATTGGTTCCGTCTATGTTAACGCATCTTCGGCTACTTCTGCAGCGCTTATCAACTCGAGCGAAGCCACGAACGGTAAGCGGAACGAGCAGCTGGTTCGCATAGCGCATATAACGAACCACAACGATAAACCCGTTAGCGACAACAAGCAGCAGTCGATAGTGGAGTCACCTAGCGGCATATGGCTGTCCCAATTGGTAACCAGCTCCGATGTGCAGCCAGGGATCCTGTTGGTGAATCCGCTCACACTGGAAATATGCGGTTGTGACTTTTCAGTTGGAGAGCTTGTGCGTGTTGAGGCGCTCGCTAGTGTCAGGGGCCGGGCTGTGTTGCCGGTGGAGATGTCCTTCATCAGCGACCTCCCGGATGTTAGCGACAAGGATATCAAGGACGCGCTACTTGCGATGCTTGGCGACCGCCCCTCTATAGTTGTCAACGTCGGCAGCCAGGTTATTAGGAAAGGTAGCGCTGGTGAAGCACACAAGTCGCTTGCCCGTATCACGTCATTCCTGGCACCGCCTGAGCTTGGTGCTGAGGGCCATATGCCGAATGCCAGCGAGACACGTGAAGTTGCTCTGCTGGTCTCGAAGGATATGCTGGAAACGCTAGAGATAAACTGCACCACGGAGTCGTTTTCGCTTGACATCGCTGCAGGGCAGTCCAATGCAAAGGACAGTATCCCCACCAACAGCCCACTCGCCGGCATTGATGACTTTTTTGAATGACGCGTGGCAGCGAGTTGATAGCGCGCTGATGACCAGCTGCGGTGGCGGTATTCTGGTCTGCGGCCGGCGAGGATCAGGCAAGACTAGCATTCTGAAAAACTTGGCACATCACGCAGAAACCCAGCATCACGACCGCCTTGTGTACTGCCGCTACGTTGAGTGCGCAAAGCTGACCATTGATCCCCGTACTAGCAAGGTCAAGGAAGCACTTCAGGCGATTATTGACGATGTTTTGACACATCAGCCCTCACTGCTAGTGCTGGATGATCTGGACGGGCTGTTCCCAGCAGAGAACGAACAATCAGACTCGAAGCGTGTGCGGCAGCTGGTTGACTGTGTTACAAACCTTCTCAATCCGCAGGACGGGCGGCAAACAACGGTACTGGCTACTGCAGCTAACCGTGTGCAGCTGCATAGCGGGCTATTCACTGCTGGCGTCTTCCACGACGTGCTTGAAATCCCTTCTCCTGGGAAAGCCGAGCGCGAGCAGATCTTGAGCGCCATAGCCATGGGCAGTGTGACAAAGGCAGACGATGACGATGTCAACTTTTCCATTCTCTCGTACCTCACCGAGGGGTACATGCCAGCGGATCTGCACGCCCTGTATGAGCGGTCAGTTCACGAGGCCACTATGCGTGTGCTGGAGCAGGATGCTGAAGCCGGTGAGGGCGACATTTTAGTCCGACACGAGGATGTGGTACGCGCCCATTCGGGCTTCAAGCCGCTATCCATGCGCGGTGTGCAGCTCCACTCCTCTCAGACCAGGTGGTCCGACATTGGCGGTCTGGAGGACACGCGCCGCCAGCTGCGTGAGACGCTTGAGCTTCCAACCAAGTACGCAGCCATCTTTGCCACCAGCCCCCTGCGTCTGCGATCGGGCGTGCTGCTTTATGGCTATCCCGGCTGTGGCAAGACGCTGCTAGCATCAGCAATTGCTCGTGAGTGTGGGCTCAACTTCATCTCAACCAAGGGCCCGGAGCTGCTGTCCAAGTACATTGGTTCGTCAGAGCAGTCGGTACGCGACCTGTTCAAGCGTGCAGTTGCTGCTGCCCCATGCGTGCTGTTCTTTGATGAGTTCGACTCGATTGCGCCGCGCCGCGGTCACGACAACACCGGTGTTACCGACCGTGTCGTCAACCAGTTTTTGACTGAGATGGATGGCGCCGAGGGCCTTAAGGGCGTATATGTTCTTGCTGCAACCAGCCGCCCCGACCTCATCGACCCTGCTCTTCTGCGTCCTGGCCGCCTTGACAAGGCTTTCCTGTGCGGCATGCCCGATCTCAACGACCGCTCCGATGTTCTCTGGCGGCAGGCCACCAAGCTCAGGGTTTCAAAAGACGTCGACTGGCAAAATATTGCACGTCGAACCGAGAGCTTCACCGGCGCCGACCTGCAGGCCCTGGTATACAACGCGTTCCTGGAGTCGGTACATGAGATGACTGACAAGCACAAGGCGGCTGCTGCTGATTCTGACCAAAACACTAATGGCGATGGCGATGTGAAGCAGGCCGAGTTCACTGTGCTCAGCAACTTGGCTAAGCCGCTGTCCGCTGTTGAAAAGACGCAGATGGCCGAGCGCCTGTACCGGCTGCTGGTTAATGCTGACGCGAGCAGTGCGCAAGAGACTTCAGCCAACAAGGCCATGGATGCGGCAGAGCTTGAGTCACTCACGCCTGTAGTGACAATGGGCCATTTCGAGGCTGCCTTCAAGGTCACCCAGTCATCGCTGGGCGAGCAAGACCGCCTCAGGTTTGAGGGCATATACCGCGACTTTGTCGATGACAAGAAGGGCTCCAGCGACAAACCGCGCAAGCCGATAGAGCAGAAGGCAACCATGGCGTAAAGCGCTACTTTGACAGTCAAATACATGCTTACTCCTTGGCACGGCTATAAGCGACAGCACGGTGATTTACTGATATGGATTACGCTGGATCATGGCCCGGTTTATCTCAGCCGTGGCGCTGCGATTCTGCGTATTGCTGACAATTTTTGTGCAAAGCTGCTGGTCCAGTTTTTCCCCACCTATTCGTAGCCTCAAATTACATATACCCCCCAGAGAATGTCGTTTGCGATCCAGTCAACACGGGCATTGCTCGCTCGGTCAGCAACAGTAGCGCGCCTGCCGCGTGCGTCGGTGTCGCAGCGGGTTGGCGCTGCAGTTAGCCAGGCGCTGCGTGGGCCGACGGCCACAGCAATTGGTGTGCATTTGGGTCTGCTGGGCGAGCTCCTCGGGGAGATGATCCTGCGGGCCGTGCCCAAGCAGCGCACGAGCCATTCGAAGAAGCGCAAGCGCATGGCAACCAAGGGCCTGAAGAACCGCAAGGATCTGGTGCCGTGTCGCGGGTGCGGTCGGCCAAAGGCTGTTGCGCAGATCTGCCTCAACTGCTACCATGACATCAAGCGGACGCTCAAGGATCTGAAGCGCAAGGAAGATCTTGTGCCGCACGACAACTAGTTTATTGCTCCTGCGACAGAAAAATAAAAAAAGACAACATTCTACTTTTGCGCGCTGATTGCATCCCACTCGGGGACGTTAAGCTTGCCGTAGATGGCCCACGGAGAAGCTGGATCGGTGATAACACGCTGCAGCACAATGTACTCACGCACATGCACCGGCTTGGCAGCCTTTGCTCCAGCCGTGCCGACCGATCTCCGCGCCAGCGGCGTCACCACCTGCTCCTGGTCCACGCGGACCACAACCTGCCCAACAGCAAAGTCAGACGTGATGCGGCCAGTGCGGATCTGGACCACCTTGGGTGCTGAGACTGTCGCAGCCTTCGTCCAGTCAAAGTCGACTTTCCGCCGCTTGATCTCGTTCTTCAGATTGGCATACATGTTCGGGAAGCAGATGGTGTTTAGGCTCTTCAGGTCACCCCTGGCGAAGGCTTCGTTCATCAGCCCGTACAGCTCCTCGGCCTGCTGGGCAAACTCGGCGCCCTTCCAGCCCGACAGGTACCACTTCAAGGTCACCAGCGAAAACACCTCGCGCATCCACTCGACAACATCCGCCTTGGTGCTAGTGATCCCTTCCTTCGACAGCGGCAGCGGGCGCTTGCCCCACGGCGCGGGTATATAGTTTGACAGGAGGCCAAACTCGTTGGCCACAAAGTGCTCCTGCCGCGGGTGAGAGTGATGCCGCACCGACATCAAGGTCGGGGCTCTCAGCAGCTGCTGAATCGGCGTGTGCATGCTGGGCTGGGCACCACGCAGGGACGATGCCACCGAGCGCAGCAGCGGACCGCGCAGGACGTTCGACCTCAGTCCGAAATTGGTGGCCATTTCTCAGTAACAAGGGCAGCAAGGAAAATGCAGAAACGATTAGAAACACCGGTCGCAAGATAAAAATACCCCCAGCCAGATCGCAATAAGCACACACCTTTTGATGCGGTCTTGATCGGCCGCTGATCTGCTTGATTGCCGACCGGCCTTGCCGCCCGCGATTTGTAGACTGCGCGAGCTGGGCAGCGTGCGCTGTTGAACTCATTTCCGTTAATATCCAGAGAAAATAGCACTTGTACTCATATTTTGCCCAAGCAATGCTGCTGCTGGACGGAGAGACCCTGGTACACACGTCGCCCACGTCATGCAGCAAGGACGACGGCACGCTCTACTATACAAACAGGCGCATTCTGTGGATAAAGCACGGCACGCAGACTCCGAGCATTGTTATTCAGCATGAGGACTTTCGCCTGCAACAGGTCAGCAAGGCCGATGCGAAAAAGGTCATGCTTCGAATCTCGGTGATGGGCCCCGGCCAGGCCCCGTCGGACGCGCCGGCACTGACATACACTTTTGCGTGGAAAAACGCAAACAAGGAGGAGGCGCTGGCAGACCGTGACAAGTACGTGAATGAGCTGTACAAAATTACGCCGCGCAAAAACGCCGGCGGTGATGCCGCTCCGACAGGAACCAGTGGCACCGCCGCGCCATCAGCAGCAGCCGTGCCGAATGGTTCTGGGAAGGGCGCGGCCACGATGAGCTCGCTGCACCCAGAATTTGCAAAGGTGAAGATTGGCACGGATCCAGCATCGGCAGAGGACATCAAGCTGCGGCAGGATGTGCTGTCCAAGAATGCAGATCTGGCCAAGCTGCACAGGGCACTGGTCGTGTCGGGTCTGGTCTCGGAGGAGGAGTTCTGGAGCACCCGCAAGCATATTCTGGAGACGCAGGCAGTGCAGAGCCAGCTACGGAAGGGCGACTCGTCGACATGGCTCGATCTCGCACCAACAACGCAGGATGGGGGCAACTTCAAATACACGATCACGCCCAATATCGCCAAGCGCATCTTTAAGGAATACCCACAGGTCAAGCGTGCGTATATCGATAACGTGCCGCACAAGATTGGCGAGAAGCAGTTCTGGAAGCGGTTTCTCGCATCGCGCTTCTTCAACCGCAACCGATCAACGTCAGCCATGAAGGGCAACCCGGACTCGATTTTTGACGTGTGCCTGCGTGACGAAGACCACATGCTGGGAGACCCCGACCGATTTAGCTCGCAGTTCATCATGCGGCTGCTAGATCTGTCGCGCACGGAGGAAGACAGTGTCGAGACAGGCAATATGCCTGACTTCACTATGCGTCCCGGGCGGTTCAGCGAAAGCCTGTCACTGATTAGACGGTTCAACCACCACTCAGAACTTGTGCTGCAATCGGCAATTGGAACCAAGCGCAAGGAGCTCTCGGTATCCTCTGCCACTGTCGACAGAGAGTTGGGCCGTGCAATCATGCTGCCGGATCTCGAGCAGCCACGAGCTGAGAAGCGTGTTAAGCTCAATATCCAGGACCAGTCGCGCTATCTCACCAGCCTAGTCAAGGGTGACGTGACGATGAGATCAAGCGACGAAGATATGCTGCAGCAGCGGTCGACATTCTCGATAAACTTTGATCTGTCCCACCCACTCTCGGACTGTGGCAACACACAGCGCACTATGGCCGCGCTCACTGGGTCGGTACGGCGGGTAGCATTCAAGAGCCGGCCCAACCGCATCAAGGAGTTGAGCATCCCGCCATCACTAAGCAAGGCAGTGGAAGAGTGCTATGGTGCAGGCACGGAGATGCTGCGCCATCTGTGGGCCATAATGCGACTGCCAATGACGCCGGAGAAGCGGCAGAAGGCAGACAAGATTACTGCCGCGTTTGACAATGTCCACAAGCATATCCGTAGCACAATCACCATGGCCAACTCTGCCGAGAGCAAGAATGCAAATCTGGGCAGCACCATTGAGCAGATGGTGCAGCCAGTGATTGATTCGCTGAATGCAGGGAAGAAGGAATATGAGCGACGGGTCCACGGTGTCAATGCGTCATCATAGCATCTTCAGTTGTCAGAATGGTCCTACTATGAATCAAACAGCCATATGAACCAGCAACTGACCCTGGGTCATGCTTCATACAGAATGCTGGCCTTCCCTCTATCCTGTGCGGTGCAGCATCAGGCTCGCAATCACCACCTCTTTGGTAATCACCAGCAAGCCAGACACAAAACACACATGCACACATAAATGCACCTTCCTTTCTATTCTCTTTGATTTCATCGCATCGCTTTTAAATAGTTTTTCAGATCTGTACGCATATGTGCGAGTAGCATCACAAGCCATACAGACGCCATTGCACATGGTATTGCGGACAATCAGCCCGCACCACATACCAAGTATATAATAATCGTATGTATATGTTTAGTGCAAGAAACGCCAGCACTCGATATCCTGCTCTAATGCATGGATACCTGCAAAATCAGCTGTTTTGCCGAAGAAGAGCTTACCTATCTGAAATCGGATAATGAAAATGCGACAACTATGGATTGCGTGGTTAATGCGAACTGGGTCGGAATATACAAGGAGAATGCTGCTGAAGCAAGGAGCAGGGATGATTCAGGAAACAGGTATGGTTCAGGACATGAATAAAAACGGAAGGTGCTGCCGATGAAGTATTTGCCTGGGTAGTTGCTCGCGCGAAAATTAAGCAACACGCGCATTGTCCAGGTCAGAGATGAGGAGGCAGCACGCACTTTTGGGATCAGCTACCAGCCCAGCAGCCATCAATCAATTGGGCGTAGTGTACCCGGTGAAATAGGCTGGCCCATGTATTCATGGTACTTTTAGGATCGCAGTAGATACCAAACAGTTCAAGATGCACGTACTCATGGCGACAAGCTATCTGGATCAGCTATTTCCTAGAAACGAAAATCGTCCTGGAGGGCAAAAATGCCAAGAATACTCCCATTTCTACAGTCCGAAGCTGGGATAGCTGCTACTTCCCTTATTTTTCGCTAGGGATAACAAATCCAGGTTGATTGCAAGAAAGCTGCAATCTCTGCCAAGATTCTATCAGAACTCGGATTTTTTTTATACGAAGCTGCTGTTGTTGCTGCGCCGTACCACACATACACCCCAAATCCGATTTTTGCAGCGACAGATATGCTCGTTGAGCAGCTTGTTCGTGTGCCTGGAAGAGACAGTAAATGACTGTCTTGGCACAAGTAGGGTGGCCGCTGGATCGAATATAAAAAGGCGAATGTCAAGCGCAGGCGCTCTCACATCCATATCATTCACACCAAACAACATCGAAATACTTGGAAAACGCCCCTTTACCGACCTCCGACTTCCCCTTACCACTGCCAAGAATGTCGTCCTTCAGCTCCTCCAACAAACACACTACTGCTAACAGGATCGCCCTCAGCTCAAAGATCAGTAGCGCCGGTGAAGGAAACAATGCATATGACGCTCTTGAATACCTGACCGGATCACTTGGAGGCACCGGATCCAGCAGCAGTCCGACAGTGTACCCTCAGCAATAGTCATGATTTTATCTTTTATTCAATTGCGCATGGATTCGAAGAGACCATATTTGTGTACTATTCAACAAATACTCTCTGGATGAAGTTGAAACATTGAAAAGGTATTAGGGCTGGAGTTAGCCAAGGCACATCAAATGTGTCTGAAGCAAAAATACCATGTACCGCTTTGCAACAAGCGCCTTTAACCCAAGATAGGAAATTGGGTCGACAGATATACATCAAGTATGGTAGCGCTATGTATCTGTTTTCCGACGTGTGTCAACATGACCTTGGCCAGCCCTGCCGCAGCAAGCAGCCATTGGGAGTCTCTATTCTGCGAAATATAAACGTCTTCGCATAATTGACTCATCGTGTGTCACCAGAGGTGCCATGTGCACACGAGGCTGATACAGCCGGAAGCCCCCAAGAAGATTGGATATACACCCCTTGATTTCAGAAGGGAGGTTATGAGTGGAATTTCTTGTGGCCACAGGACCTTGAACCTGTGTCATACTCCCATTGTTGTGATTGAAGGTGTGGCAAAGGAATGCCAAGCAGTTGTCGGTCTCGTGCTGTGCTTCAAGGAAAAATGGATCGATGGCTTGCGCCGCGGAATACCAAATAAGGGTGCCAAGAGAGTATAGACTTGGTCCGTATAAAAGGCTCACGCAGAAGCAGCCAGCCTAGCCGATTCCTCCTCCTCCAAATAACCTGCTCTCTACACCCACAACACATTCGGCCCAAAGA
The DNA here is from genome assembly GCF_002104995.1 of Linderina pennispora. Lineage (NCBI taxonomy): Eukaryota > Fungi > Kickxellomycota > Kickxellomycetes > Kickxellales > Kickxellaceae > Linderina > Linderina pennispora. Next base: position 132,285 of record NW_024468269.1, on the reverse strand, counting down.
TGACATTGACAGCGAAAACGACCGGCACCACCAGGAACAAGCTAGCCATGCTCTTCTTCAAGCTGGACAAGACAAACACCCTCAAAACTACCACCACCAATGATACGCTGACAGACGGCGACAGGATAGGCATTTTTGGTACTGGCAAGAGCAGAAACGCATTTGACGCGCTCGATGCCTTGACCAATGATGGCGGATACACCGGCACATCTTACCACATTGACACATGCGGCCGCATTTAGAGGCTGACCCACCTTCTTGACAATATTATTAAGGCCAGGCTCGGGCGGCATATCGGCAATTTGCAGCTCAATATAGCCACTGGGAATATTGCAGAAAATATTGCAGAGGGTATGGCATACTCAACGATTGGCTCGCTGCTTAGTCAGTGCAAGGGCAGGCACATTCATGCTGATTTCTGCAGACACAATAGAGGCAGAATTGCCGAACTAGTGATACGCCTTGCCAAGTCTGGAAACACAAGGTGTAGACTTCAAAGAAGCTTGGCCGCTGGACAGCTTATTCTTCAGCGACACTGATGGTCTGCCTGTAGTCTATTCGAAGCTGTGCATATTCAAAATGACGAACATAAATGGCTGGTGTTTCTCAGTAGGCATTTGTATTCTGCAAACCAGCCTATTCCCGGAGCTGCGGCCGTTCATTTGCAAGGGTCATTTTCCATTCTCAGATATTGATACGGTTCGTTGGATCCAGCTGACAGCCAAAGAAATGGAGGTCTACCTGCGTAGTACGGACCAAAGATGACCATTAGTTAAGGCATGCCTGCAGTTGGCTCGTTCACAAATCTGCTCAGCTTAAGGCCATCATGGCCAGTTACAGGATAGGAACCTTCGACTGCCGATTCACCATGTGAGCTCGCACGTGTATTATCACTCAGTCAAGCCCTGGAGAAGGCTGTTCTCCTCTCAAATATCTCTCATCTTGGCAGCGCGATGCTGCTCAATAAGAATCCAAGTGTATCAAAGAGCTGGCCCTGGTCACTGTTTGCCTCACCATCGCTGAAGCGATCCAGCCTATTAACAATTTCCCAGGGCTGCAGCTGGTGGTGTTGTTTCTGGCAAGCAGCAATGATGTCAACGGGCGAGGTTGTATTGCTGATTCGCTTATTAGAGTTCCTGCAAAATAATGTGATGCTCGCTATCTTGAAACCCGGTGTCGCTAATAGCAATGGCTACAGGTTCCCCTCATGCTCGCGCGCCGCACATCACATGTTGCTGCTGGGCCACATCTTCAAGTCCATTAGGCGGATTGAAGCTGGTAGCTTTGGCAGCAAGCGTGATAGGGATATTCTTGCAACATTTGGTACAACAAAGCAGAGCGGCTATTTCTATGACAATCAAGAAGACCGAACTCGACACATGGTGATTGCTGTGGTCGAAAAGAAGAGTCTTGGTATATTTATGTCACAAATCTGCAATACGGGAATGAACAGCCTCCTGCATTTGCTCGTGTGTGTTTGCTTTCCAAGCACTTTTCCACAACACATATGTGAATGAATAGGCAAAATGCTATGTAGAAGATGGAAGGAGCCACCGGAAGGTGGGTGGGTGGATGTCAGTGTATAAATAGTGCGCAGTGCCTAGGACAAGAGGAGCACAATCATTAGTGGTCGCAGGTCTAAGGCATACGCTTTCTGGGACCTCGTGATCGATAGCGCTGGGAACTACAGCTGCAATGGGGTAGGATACATAACAGCCATGCGGAATTACATATTGGAAATCCCTTGAGGCCCGAATATCAGCGCGCTCCACATGTCAGCCCCAATATGCACGGTACTAAGCGACGGGAATACACCTTGTCGCATCCACGATTCGAGGGAATCCACAGTCTGCGCGGTCCAGCCCAAGTTCCTAATCCCAGATGAGCTTGTCCTCAAACACTGAAGCCTTGCCATTCACCTTGCTCGTTCCTGCACTAGCAGGCTTGGGGGTGTTTGCTGTCTTGCGCTTTGCTTTCTCCCATTGCTCGCGCGACCGGACCTCGACCAGCCCGCGCTGGTGCTGGCGCAGCCGCTGTGCCTGCAGCTCGGCTACATAGGCCTTCTCTGCACGCTTGCGTTCCTCCTTACGCATGTTCTGGCGCTGTTTCTTCGTCAGCGCCTCCTCGTACTCGTAGCTACGTGCAGTGCGCCGTGGTGAAGACACAGGTGCTGGGTGGGCTGCTGCGCCAATGCGCAGGACTCGGGCAGCAGGTTTTGCTTCGGGCTCCTTGCCCAGATCCTTGTCCGGCTCCAGCTTACCCCATGCTGACTCGTGTACCGGAATGTGCTTGGATGCGGTTTTTTCAGGGCGGTAGCCTTCGGTCCCAACTGTCTCCCACACATCCTCCTCCACAGCGGGCTGTGGCTCTGGCTCCTCGTCTGATCCGGGCTCGCTGGGGCTACGTGACTGGTCAGCAGCAAGGGGCTGCACAACAACGACGGGCTTTTTCGTTTCGAGAGTTCTTGGCGCAGCAGTGGTTTTTGTAGCGTCGCCAGCAGGGGTAGCAGCCTCGTCGGTCGTCTTTGCAGCCTTCTTGCTGTGCTTTTTTGGCCTCGATCCCTTCTTCGACGGTTTCTTGCCGGTGCTGCTCTTGTGTGCTGCTGCCTTTTGCTGCGGGTCGGATTCTACGTGCGTGGCACTACCCTCAGGGAATGTGCCTGCCATGGTTTCTACGTCAGCAGCTGGCGCGGCCTGCTTTTTTGCATTGCTCGGTTGGCCACGGGTGACAAAGTAGTATCCGAGACCAAAGGCGCCGGCAATGAGAATGATCTGGCTCCACATGTCTCGATGGCAAGCACTTCAATAAACAGTTACAGTTGAATGGAAAGCGAAAAGGCCAGAGTTGTGCTGCCTCAGGAAACCACCAGTGGCCGCAGTGGGCAAGAGCGGAATACGAGCAGCATGGTGATTTTGGGTTGGAGACTACTGCCAGTGTCAGTTACCTGGATGAAGGCTGTCTTCTGCCCCCGGTCGCCTGGTGGTTGGCGGTCCAGCGGTTGAACAATGAGTGTCCTTTCCAGCTATCTGAGCCCAGGCCACGTTCACGCACTGGTTCGTCGCCAACCCCCCAATGTCGCTGGGAGCATTTCTGGTCTCAGCTACTATGCTGGGAGCCCCAGCCAATAGATTCTCGGAGATGAAAAATCGCCCGGCTATTGCCTGCTGGCGAATCTGCCCCGGAGCACTTCTGGCTTTTAATTCTCAGCCCCCAACTTTTTTTTTTTTTCATTTTGTCGCAACCACCTCAGCGCCTTTCGTTTCTCCTTCCCCTCAATACTCTTTTTAATACCCACACAAATTCAGGCGATGAGCAACACTTCGAGCAGCAGAAGCAGCAGCGAGGAGGGCGCGGCCAGAGACATGGGCTCACAGTCGCCGCCGTCAAGCGCGTGCTCGCTCAGCAACTACGATCCGGGAAGCCCGATGGGTCTTGGCGACAGCGACCCGAACGTTCTCGACAGCTTCAAGCCGATAGAGGTGAACCAGTCGTACGATGTGCCGACAGACAAGCCGTACCCGATTAATGCGCCGCCGCAGGACCGCCCGGTACGGCTGTACTGCGATGGCATCTACGACCTGTTCCACTACGGCCACGCGCGTGCCCTGGAGCAGGCCAAGAAGTCGTTCCCAAACGTGTACCTGATGGTCGGGATGTGCAACGACGCCGAGACGCACTCGCGCAAGGGCAAGACGGTGCTGACAGAGAACGAGCGGTACGAGTCGATGCGCCATTGCCGCTGGGTCGACGAGGTCATTACCGATGCCCCATGGGTGATCACACAGGAGTTCATTGACGAGCACGAGGTACGTATGCATCTGCCGGCTTGACGTCTATGGCGCGGGTCTGCTCGCTGCCAAGGAGCGCGCCTGCCTTTCATATGCCAAATTGGTTCTCTCGCGTGTGGCTCTGCACGTGTCGGGTGGGATGCGGGCCTTTAATGCCCGAGCGCCGCCGCAGTGCCTCACCTGCAACCTGGCCCATTGTCCAAATACGCTTTTATGCTGCCTGCCAGACCAACATTGTGGGCCAGGAACAAGGCATCTCTGGCAACGGAGGTCCTGGCGCGAATCTGTGCGCGCGTGGGCAAGGAAAAGCGAAAACAATCCGGTGTGCTCCAGGTGTGAGAATCCTGGTCTTTTCGCGCCCTGCTTGGTCCTCAACGTTTTCAGGCTTTTGTCGGTCCATTGCGACTTCAATGTATTCGCTCCCAGAGCGGATCGACAGCGCATCTCTCCGACACAACCAGCAGTGGCGATCACTCGAGGCCACAGGGAAAGCGTCTGGCTGACCGATTGTTTGACTGTAGATTGACTTTGTCTGCCACGACGACCTGCCGTACGCCAGCTCCGAGTGCGACGATGTCTACGCCTTTGTCAAGGATCAAGGCCGCTTCCTGCCGACTCAGCGCACTGATGGCGTGTCGACGTCTGACCTGATCACCCGCATTGTGCGCGACTACGACAAGTACCTGCGCCGCAACCTGGAGCGCGGAATGAGCCCCAAGGAACTCAACATTTCGTTCCTGAAGGAGCAGGAGCTGAACATCCAAAAGCATATGGGCGAGATCCGCGAGCAGATCAAGAAGAACATCCGCGGCACGCGCGAGGACCTGCTGGGCGAGCTGGACGACCTGAAGGCCGAGCTGCGCCATACCAAGCTGTTCTGGGAGGACCGTCGTCAGGACATTGTGCGCGGGTTCTCGTCCATGTTTGGCTCGCAGGTGAACAAGCTGCTGTTTGGCCGTCGTCGCCGTGACACTGACACGTCCGACGGCGGTGTGCCGCAGAAGCGTCAGCGCAACGAGCCGGAGAAGTTTGGTCTGGCCTCGGCCGAGGATGACGAGTAAATACACTGTTCTGTGGGTAGTTCAGCAATGCAGCATCCTTACTTGACCTATGAGCCGAGTCGACCAATCGCCAGCCCGAGCCGTCCGAGTGATTTTTTCCATTCCAGATCGTCTTACCAAAGACTCGCCGAGGCGGGCTGCAGCAAAGGAAGCGGCTAGCTCTCCTCTGTTCCATTTTTCAAGTGCATTTATTGAATTAGCTGCAATGCTGCCCAGAGCTACATTTGCTGTTTCGTACGCCAGGCCGTGGATCTGCGCTGCTGCTGCATCCAAACGCCAGCCCCCACGAGGCAAAGGGCGCTACTATCTACAGGCGATTCGGGCGTATAGCGACGACAAAGCCAAGGAGTCAGATAAGCATGCTGATTCAGCAGATAGCACACCTGCGGCAGATACCAAGGCAGGCGCACCCAACCTGGACTCGCTGTTCGACATGCTGGATCTGCCGGACGCGCCACAGACCCCACCAAGGGCTTCGCGCAAGGCCCAGCCCACCACTGACGACTTTGATCTGGACGATATTTTCAAGCTTATTGACGCAAACAGCACAGCAACAGACAGACCAGCGGCAAATCAGAGCCGGCCGCCAGCAAAGGCTCCGCAGAGCCCCAAGCATGGAGAGGACAAGTATGATCCGATGGCGGAATTCGAGCGTATTCTGTCTGATCTGGCGTCCGACGATACTGAAGTGTACAAGCGCAGCCGTCCAGCACCTGGCTTCTGGGATGAGTCCAGTGGACAGCTGTCGCGGGCGCAGGACTCCAAGATCAATGAAACCCTTGACCCTGAGGGCCTGTTCAAGGAAGGGCCACTGGTGTCGCTGTTTTCGGCGCGCAAGCTGACTAGCAACCCCAGTGCCATCTCGCCGCTGGCAAAGCGGATCCAGAAGGCCGACCGGATAGCTAAGGAGCAGGGGCTGCTGCAGACACCTGGCATAATCGGGCAGGCAACGGCGACAGCAGCAGCCTTGGCGCCGGTAGATGCTAACAAGGAGGACCAGGATGAACAAATTCTGTTGGCGCGCCTGGCGCAGTGCCAGACAGTGTCCGCATTGGCGGCATTCGTCACATCAGCCTTAGGGGGCCAGGGCCCTGCGGCTACGGCAGATGCGACAGCTGCATCGCCTGAGCTACCTGCCCGTCCGAGTGCGGCAGTGGTTGCTGAGGCGATAAGGCTAGCCCGCGAAATGCAGGCGCCGCCCATGGCGTACTATATCTACAACCTCTGCCGGACACAGCTGGACCTGATAGACAAGTTGCGGGTGTTGGACTCTCGCGTGTACGAGGAGATGCTGCTCACGGCATGGGCCACCCGGCGCGACATCTCGGCAGTCATGTTTGTGATGCAGGACCTGGTGGGGATGGGTGTTACCGGACAAGACGGCCTGCGTCGCCAAATCAGCGCAGTTGTGAAAGACTTGCATGACATCTACCTGATGCCCGAGGAGGCTAGCAGGATCGAGGCCCTCAAGCACAAGATCTACTTTGAAGATGCCGGCAGCACCGGCCATGTAGGCCCGCAGCCTGCGCCCGGGCTACCCTCGCGGTTTAACATTTGAAGCAGGAGTGCGTTTCAAAGCACGCGTTGGTTTTCCAGTTTGGCATAACACGAACAAGAAAGAAAATGTTTATAGAACCACATCCTCCATGTGCAACCTGGCTATCACTGCTGTCGCTGCTGCTGTGCCTGCTGCTGCTGCCGCATCACCTGCTCGCGCAGTCGCTGGATGCTTTGCAGCTGCTGTGGGGTGAACTGCTGGCCTTGGGCGCTGCGCTGGCCGCCAGCCATGGCACTCATCAGGGCAGCGCTGATCTGAGCCGAGTTGAGACCCCCGAGATTATTCACTCCCAGACTGCCCAGCTGCTGCTGCTGCTGTGCCTGCGCTTGCTGCTGCTGCTGGGCAATGAGCTGCACCAGCGGCTGCTGTGACGTCTGCTGGAACTGCTGTGGCTGCGGCTGAGCCTGCTGGCTCTGCATCTGCTGGAGCTGCAGCAAAAGCGCTTGCTGCTGGGCCTGTTGCTGCTGCTGTTGCTGCTGCTGCTGTTGCTGCTGGTTATTGGAATTCACCTTTTGGAGAAGCTGCGCAATAGCAATGTTCTGCTGCTGTGGGGGCATGCTCAGTAGGCTTTGGAACTGATCGGGCGGAATTGCGCTCTGCAGCGTTAGCAGCGCTGCCGGGTTGATGCTGGGCCTGTTGGGGATGGCCGCCTGGACCGCTGGGCTGGTGATGTTCGGCCGCACGCTCTGGACCTGCAGTGGGCTCATCAACTGCGGCACCGAGTTCACCATACCCGCGTTGGTGATGCCCATGCTCCGTGCCAGCATCGCCGCGCTTTGCATAGTTGACATTGGTAGGCCAGCCGAAGACACCTGCGGGGTCATCTGAACGCTGGTCAGCGCAGCCGCAGCGGCGGCCGCCGTGTCGCCAGAAATTGCACTGGTGCCGGACATGAGCTGCTGCGTGGGAGTCGATGTGGCGGACATTGGAGCCGGTGCCGGAGCGCTGGGAGCAGCGGTGGCTATCGTACTGCCAGAGAGCTGGGCAACGACTTGGCTGACGTTAGGCGGAATCGAGTGGTGCAGAAAGAGCAGGCCGATCAGATTGCCCCGGTAGTGGACGATGAAGATGCCGTTGGCTTGCTGCTGAAGGTTGGGCTGCTGCGGCTGCAGATGCACACGGACCAGGGCCATGTACGAGCTCTCGCGCAGGGTCTTGCCAAACTCCTCAAAGTACTTTGCCTGCTCGACTTCGGCGTTCGGGTTGCACATAATGCGCACGGCTGGGATGCCGTTGTTGATGCAGTACTCGGCAAACTTGTCTGTTCCGGCGATAATTCCGCTGACATTGAAGTGCTCGGGCCACTTGTCCAGCATAACATCCTGGGGGCTGTAGTTCATGCCTGGGAAGGTGTGGGCGGTGATCGGGCACGAGAGCTCGTGATTCTGGCCGTTGGGCTGCTTGGACGCCCACGTCATGCCGCCGCGCCAGATGGCCCCTGGAACAGGCACAGCAGTCGATGCCGCAATCGACTGGGCAATAGCCAGCGACGACGGGTTTCCGCCCGCAACCGACATTCCCTGAGTGCCCTGGGGTGGGTTTGCCGCTGGCTGACTGGCAGCAAGTGCAGGAGTATTTGGCTGAACCAGCGTGGTTGCCGGCTGCTGCTGCGGTGTCTGCTGCTGTGGGATCTGTTGCTGTTGTTGCTGTGGCGTTTGCTGCTGAGGCTGCTGAGGCTGTGAGGTTGGTGTGGATACCTGTTGCTGCTGCTGCTGTTGATTCTGTGGCTGCGGCGTCTGTCGTTGTTGTTGTTGTTGCTGCTGCTGCTGCTGCTGCCGTTGCGCCAGAGCGTGGTTTGCTTTCAGAGTGCCAAATACACGAACAGCAGTCACATGGTCTGGAGTAAACCCGCCAGCCGCAATGGTACCACGAAGGACCTGCGCAAACTCGTGGGGGGACAGCCCCATGAATTGGTGAGCTTCCTTGTTCAGACGGCCAACCAGTTCATTAAGGACAGTCAAGAACGTCATGCGGTCAGCATCTGGCACTGTGGGCAGGACAGATCCCTGCTGTGTTGATTGCTGTTGAGTAGGCTGTTGAGTAGGCTGCTGAGCGGGCTGCTGAGCGGGCTGCTGTTGCTGCTGTTGCTGAGGCTGCTGTTGCTGAGGCTGCTGTTGCTGAGGCTGCTGAGGCTGCATAGCCGGTGACATCATCGGCTGGGCTTGCGGTTGGCTGGTTGCTACTGCTGCAGCCTGTTGTTGCTGAGTGATGGCAGCCGACAGCGCAGGATTTGAAACCTGCTGCTGCTGTTGCGCCTGCGCCTGCTGCGCCTGCTGCAACTGCTGCAGTTGCTGCTGCTGCGTGGTGTTCTTGAGCAAAACCTCCAGGCGGTGCTTAATTTCTGCCTTCTCCTCAGGGGTCCGCGAGGGATCGTGGAACTGAACCATCAGGTCAGCAAACAACTGGATTACTTGCTCGTTGTATATGCCCTTGCTCCGCAATTGCTTCGCATATATCAGACGCTGCTGCTGCTGTGCTGCTGTTAGTTGCGGCTGAGGGGCAGAAACAGTACTGACAGGAGCGGGCGCGGGAGCGGGAGCAGGAACAGAGGCAGTAGCGGCACTAGACGGGCTCGACACTGGCATGGTAGTGGGACCAGGTACCGAACCTGCAGCAGACACAGTGGGCATGGGCTTGGCAGCAACTGCAGGCGAATTTGAGATGCGCGAAGGCTTTCGAGCAACGTTCTTTGGGCGGCTCTTAGACCGCGCGGCAGGCACTTTCCCGAGCTCCTCGGTTGGCGGGCTCGAGATATCAGCTGGATTCGACGGCGATGGTTCCGTTTTTATCTTCTTTGGCGGCGGGGGGGTAGCTGCTGGCGGTGCATCGGCATTATCCGCTGCCTTGTGCTTAAGTGATTTAGGCTGCGGTGGCGACTGGGCAGTCTGTGGTTGTTGTGGCTGAGGCTGAGGCTGTGGTTGTGGCTGAGGCTGTGGTGGCTGTGGCTGGATCTGAACGGGCTGGCTCGGCTGTGGCAATGCCTTTGGAGGCTGGGCTGGGGCAATGGAGGCCTGTGGGCGGGCGCTTGGTGCCGCCTCCGACGTCGACGTCGGCGTTGACGTCGATGCCATGGGCAAGCTGATGTTTGTCAGCCGCACGTCAAAGTTTGGCGACATGGCCAGCGGCAGCACCAGTGGGGCCTTGGTGGAATGGTTGGCCGATGTCATCAGGGCCTCGACATCGTCGATTTTCTGCCCTCTCTGCAGCACCAGCGAAAACGACAGGCGCATCTCACGCATTCTCCGGCCCACATCGTCGAGTCCAAAGTTGTCGTACCGCATATGGACGTTCTCGCGGCACTTTTCCGCATACGGCGGAGTCGACGTGACCAGAATGACGTGCCTCTGCTGGACGTTCAGCAGATGCGCCTCGGGGTCGTTCTCTTCAAAGTCATCCAGCATCTCCAAGGCACCCACCAAGCCCTCTGTCGATGCGCACCGCAGGCGGCCGCCCCCACGGAACCTGTGGGCCTTTAGGCTCTTTGCGAATTCGCGGTAGTTTGAGGTGAAGTACTGGGAGCTACATGTGCGCGTCGAGTACGGAAAGTAGTCGCCAAAAAACACGACGCCAAGCTTCACGCATGGCGTGGCCTTTGTTGCTGGAACCTTTTTCGACGCGGGCTCGACCAGCACGGGGGTGCGGAGCTGTGTTATGACCTGCTTAATGACCGTCTCGTATAAATCAGGGAACAGATTCTGCATGCGCTGTGTGCTTTCAACAACAAACACGCATAGAGTGTCGTAACGCGGCGCGGGCCGCATTTGCCTGGGTGGCACCATGGGTACTGTGGAATAGCTATATCAACACGTAGCGAAGCAAAGAGCAGGGAGGGTGGGATTGAGGGCAGAAAGGAAGGTAATTTCAAAAACTATCAAAGAGCAAAGCCAGGATGCAACAGACGGGGGCTGCCGTTGCGCAACCTCTGCAGCCCTGGCCACAGCCTAGATTTTTATTGAGCAGCCCCTCCCATTGCTGATCGCCGAAAATTCAAAATCGATTGTACAGACCCAATAAAGCAGAAATCGAGGGGACGCAGGTTTTCTCTTTTATCTACGCACAATTCCGACGCAAAATGGCAGACAAGGCGACAGACAGGACCGAGACCGTGGCCATCGACTGGGACGAGAAGCCCGAGACGACGCGGCAGCAGCACAAGGCGCTCTCTGACGACGAGTTCCAGTGCAAGGCGTCGCAGGCCTTCGACCAGTGGTTCTCATGTCTGACGGTGGGCAAGCAGCTCAACAACTACTACCGGTACGGCGACAAGCAGGGGTGCGGCAAGCACTGGAGCAAGCTGAAGCTCTGCATGGGCCTGAAGATGCGGTCGCCAGAGCAGCGGCGAGAGATCATGAAGGAGCATCTGCAGAAGGAGAAGGCCGAGCGAGAGAGCAAGCCCAACATGCTGGATGTGTGGGAGCCACGGACCGAGCCGCTGAAGGACTACCCGCCGCTTCGGACACACAGCGAGGAGCAGGCTGGATTTTGAAAAGGGGAGAGGTACACTGGACGGGCTGGTTTGTCAATGAAATGAATGATTCGTAGGCTTAATGCAAAAGTGATCGGGTGGGCTTTACAGAGAGATCGGGGGCGTCGATGTCGGCCTTGGTCACAGTGCCGGCGCCGAGCAGGCCGGTGGATGACGACTTTGGGGGTTTTGTGCGTCGAGCGCCGGCCACGGCCGACATGAGGCTATGGATGATCCCGACAGTGACAAACACGCCGCTGGTAGCCGCGCAGATGCGCACGACAAAGGTGACAAAGCTGCCACGGCGCTCGCGGATGGTAACCGAGACAGGCTCGATGCCGTACTCGAAGAAGATGCCCGGCGGTCTGCTGTCAAACAGCGAGTGGTCCATGTCGCCCTGGTAATACTCGTTGACAGCGTACTGGTTGGTTGGCAGGTAGTGGCCGCTGGCGTCAATGTAGTGCGTGGGCACGACAGAGATAAAGTACTTGAAGCCGGCAAAGTGCTCGGTCGCCAGATGCATGGTGTCGTCGAGTGGGTTGACCAGGCTCGGGTAGAATGGCCCAAACGACAGCTCGTCGATATGGTGCGTAAAGTTCAGCATGCTGTGCGGCACATGCGCCCCTCCGTGGCCGTGGCCATGGGCAGTGATATGCAGGACGCCCGAGATCTTGTTGACGTGGACATTGCCAGCAATCTTGCACGCGCCCTCCAGCGTCCGGTCCTCGGCCATGGCCTTCGCCCCGCGCTGCTTGCGATGTGCCTCGGCAACAATGTCATGCACATGCATGTCGCCGAGACTGTTAATAGCAGCGTGGCCCTGTGCCCGCTTGAACGCTTCCGTCTTTGAGACCGGCAGCATCTCAATGCCGGACCGCATGTAGTGGCTGGTTCCGCCCTCGTCAATGACATCCACGCGGATAAACGCACATGGCATGGCCACTGTGACACCAAAGTTTACCTGCAGTTGCTGGCCGACCTTGTCGTCGACCGTGAACGAGTGGTCCTCCTTGTAGCGCAAGTAATCGCGCAATTCGCTGAAAAACATGAACAGCATTGTGAGCATGACGGCGACACTGAGGAACCCGCCAGAGGACGTGCGTGCCTGATATGCGACGTCGACCTTTGGAAAGGCATCCAGTTTCTGCAGCGAGCGAATCCAGTTCATTCCGATAGAATAAATGTAAAAAACGGAGTGTAAAGGCGAGCAAGACGAGTGTTGTTTTATTTTCTTCCTTGGACGCAGGCGGGTGGGATTATCAGTCACGCCTCTTCCTTGGGCGGGACCGAGCATAGCACACGCATGCCGTGCATCTCCTTGAGTTCGTCCTTGAGCAGGGCGTTGACCATCTTTGTCTGCTTGACGCGGTTCAGGCCGCGGAAGCACTCGGCCTCGATCTCCACCACGTACATGGATCCGCACCCGCCCGACGAGTCCGTGACTGCCAGCTTTGTTGGACTGAGCCCTGCATTCAGCTTGTGGAAAATGTGCTTCTCGCCGTCCGTGGCAAAGGTCGCTGGGGGAGCCACATAGAACCGCCGGACAGGTGCCGGACAAATACTGCTGCTGCTGCGCTGTGCGAAACGGCCAAGGGTCTGTCGAAGCATTTGCAAAAAGGAATGAATTGATACGAGTATTGCAGTAAGAGGGAGAAAAAAAGGGAGCTGCGAGATCGAGATAACTGCCGCAGCTGGATATCAGGTCCAGCGCTCACTGCATCATCATCACATAGCGGTGCTGCTCGGCGCTGAACACGCGGCTGCCGCTGGGGCTCCACACGGAATCGCACACGGGCGACCGGTGCACGTCCATCTTGTTCAGCAGCCTGCCGCCCGCAGTCAGATCCCACAGATACAGCCGGCCGTCCGTGGACCCAGCCAGGGCGAATCGCTCGTCGGGGCTCAGCGACGCGCTGGCGTAGCTGCGGTTCGGGCAGTACCCGGGAGCGGTCAGTGTCATCTCCACGTCCAGCGTCGAGCTGTCCACCAGGTGCAGCGAGCCGTCGCGCGAATTGGTCAGGATCCAGCGGCCGTTGCGGCCCACCGACGCCGACATCACCGGCTCGCTATGGATGTTCGCCTCCTGCAGCTTGGCGCCTGTCAGCGTGTCCCATGTGCGGATGGTGTTGTCCATGTGGGCCGTGACGATGCGCGAGCCCTCGGTGTTTAGCAGGGAGATGTCGTGGCAGCTGGACACAGTGAACAGCGTCTTCACGCACAGCCCGCGCTGCAGATCCCAGACCTTGACTGTGCGGTCCTGGCTGTATGTGAATACACGCGACGAGTCGAGGCTGAATCGCGACTTGACCACACGGCCAATGTGGCCCGACAGCGATTTGTACTGGCGTCCGGTGTCGAGCTGCCAGATGCGTGCAGTGTTGTCGCTGGACGCAGCCATCAGCAGCGAGCTGTCCGAGTTGAACTCGACGTGGTTGATGCCCTTCAGACAGCCGGCCAGGCGGTAGATGCTTTCGCCCGTCTCGGCGTCAAACACCTTGACAATGTTCTCCTGGCCGCCCGACGCCAGCAGCTGCCCAGACCCGGCGATGGCAATTGAGTGCAGCTCGTTCGACCGGGTGTCGATTTTGCCTACCACGTCTCTGGGCTCCACGGATGCGCCGCGCATGTTGATGTTTGGCAGCGCAAAGAAGTCGTCGTCCTCGATGGGCACGTGCACGGTTCCAGGCGACAGTGCGGCGGTTTTGCGGATCAGCTCCAGCTCCTGCGTGACAGCGTTGACCTTGTCGGCCTCGTCGTTCATCTTCTTGAGCCACCGCTTGACCAGCTCGTCGTTCTCTGCCTGCAGCCGCTCGCACTTGTGCTCAATCTGCGTTATTTCCAGCTGCAGCGCGCTGAGCTCGTCCTGCAACACCTGGATAGTCCCGTCCTTCTCCTTCAGCGTGGCCCGCAGGTCCTCGGTCTTGTTGGTCGCCCGCCGCAGCTGCTCGCTGCTGTCGTTGAGCTCCAGCGTCTGCCTACGCATCGTCTCCTCGCTCTCCCGCATCTTGTCGCTCAGATCTAGCAGCCGCTGGGCATTGGTTCCCTGCGTGCGGTACAGCTCCGTGCGCTCCTCCTTCAGCGACTCGTTTTCGCGCTCGAGGTCGGCAATGCGCTGCTGGGCCAGCGGCATGGCTCGCACACCGCCGCCTCTGTCGACGTTTTCGAGAAGCCGCTCGTGCTCGTTGTGCATGTCCTTGTTGCGTGCCTCGAGGTCGCGCGTTTTCGCTGCGTAGTCGCCGACCTTCAGCGCCAGGCGATTGTATGACTCGATTACTTTGGCTACTGTCGCGACGCGAGCCTCGCGCTGCGTCACCTGCTGTACAATGCTGGCCTCCCATGGAGGCAGCTGCAATGTGCCGTGCATTATGAAGAAAGAAAGAAATAAAAAAACTGCAAATTGTGAACGCTGAAGCGGAAGGGAGAGAAGAATTTATGCCGAGCTGGAGAGGTCTTCTGCCTTCACTCGGCTGCGCGCGGCATTGACGCAATCACGGGACCAGATTAGTGCAGTCAAGGACAAAAAAACCTGGGATTGATGTCGTCGAGCCAAAGGTTCTAGAATGGGTTTCAGCAGGCGCACGACTGGTCGTCCTCAGTGTCGGCGTCGATTCTGATGGGATCCGGGAAGTCGTTGTAGACGTCCTCGCTCTCCTGCTCCAGCGCGTTCAGCACGACAGTCCTAAATGCATCGTCGACGTTGATGGCCTTCTTGGCGCTGGTCTCAAAGTACGGGATGTTGCCCTTGGCCACACACCACTCCATGGCCCGCTTCTGCGACACCACCCGCTTGCCTTCAATGTCGACCTTGTTGCCAACCACCACAAACGGGAAGTTTTCCAGGTCGCGCGGGCCCACCTGCAGCAGGAACTCGTCCCGCCAGTTGTCCAGGTTCTCGAAGCTCCGTGCGTTGGTGACGTCAAAGCACAGCATGCAGCAGTCGGCGCCGCGGTAGAAGGCAACGCCCAGGCTCTGGAACCGTTCCTGCCCGGCCGTATCCCAGCACGAAACCACGGCCACGCGGCCGTCGCCCACGTCGATGTCCTTCTTCAGGAAGTCTGCGCCGATAGTCGCCTTGTACTGGCTGTTGAACCGGCCCTGCACAAACTGGTGCATCAGCGATGTTTTGCCCACGCCGCTGTCGCCCAAGATAATAGCCTACAGTGCAAAAAAGCAATTAGGAGCCAATGCAAGGAATTGCGGCTGCTCGTACTGGAAGGCCCTTACTTTGACATAGATGTTGCGCTTCGACTGGCTGCCGCGGTTGCTAGCGTTGTTCATTGCGAAATTAGGTCCTGGGGCTCGGTAAATAAGAAAAATAGTACGAAGCGAAAGAGAAAAAAGCTCGGTCTACGGGCCCGAAACCTGCGGCGCGCATGTTTGACTTTGGAGCCCTGCGATATGCTCCACAGGGCCTGACAAATGGACGTCATGCCAATTTCCACGGCCGTGCCCCGTCTGCTGTCTTTCCCTCTCTCTTCGTGCGTCGCTTTTCTTTTCTTCATCACCTCTTTTTTTCTCCTCGTCCTGTATTTTTCTAATACGCCTTGCTTTTTTTCTTCTAGTATACACGCACACCTGAGAAGAACCGTCAAGAAGGACAGCAAAACAGCCTGAGCATGAGCGACAGCTTTGTTATCAAGGTCCGGCTGGCGTCGGGCGAGCTGGTGAACCTCCAGCTGCCCAGCGAAACCACGCTCATCTCTGAAGTCAAGCGGCGTCTGGCAGAGCACACACAGCTGCCGGTGCAGCGAATGAGATTGCTCTTCAACAGCTCAATTCTAGCCGACGACCAGAACCTCGAGTCATACGGTAAGTAGCTGGCTGAGTGATGAAAGGGGTGGGAGCTGGCCTGGGCTTTTCTATATACCGCCGTGCTCTAAATTCGCCTCGTGAAGGAAAAAAAAAAGTAGGTATCGAGCAAAACTCGGTGCTACGACTCATTCCAGCTGGCAAACAACGAGTCTGCCGCACGCGATGTCAGCGGCATTCGAGGAGCCAACGCACAGCGCCGGAATCCGGCCGCCCAGGCAATGAACAACCCGATACTGCAGGTAAGAAGCGACACCTTGGATGAGGCCACGCAATCCCTTTGCAATCGCCATCACCTACCAACATGCATATCTCCCGTGCGACTTGTAGACGATGATGTCCAACCCGCAGTTTGCACAGAGCATGATGAACATGCACCCGCAGCTGCGCCAGGCGATGGAGGAGAACCCCGAGCTGCGGAACATGATAACCGACCCTGAGATGCTCCGGCAGACGATGAGCGCTGCGTCCAACCCGATGCTGATGCAGGAGCTGCAGCGCAGCAACGACCGAGCGCTGGCGAAACCTGGAGGCCATGCCCGGTGGCCTGGCCCAGATCCGCCGCGTCTACAACAACTTCCACGAGCCGCTGTCGCGCGCTGCCATGGACGGCCCGAACCAGTCGCTGGATGCGCTGAACGCACGGCGGGCGCGGGTGCTGGGCGTGACGATTCCTGACAAGAGCTCAATCAATACATCACCGCTGCCCAACCCGTGGGCACGCCGGCCCAGCAGGGCTGCTGCTGCCCCTACCAGGCCGTCGGCACCGCCGGCATATGCGCGCCAGGGCCTGCACGCGTCGCTGAAGCGACCAGGTGTCCCGCAATGCCGAGCGCTTGGCGCGGCTCAATCTCTCGAGCCCAGGCAGTTCGGCTCAGCAGCAGGCGTCGCGCAACGTCATGGCGCAGAACCCGCTGGGACTGTCGTCGTACCCGCCATCGGACACGCTTGGGCTTTTCCCACCAGGGCTCCGTCCTAGTACTGGCGGAATCCAGCAGCAGCAGCAGCAGCCAGCCGCCACGGATGAGCAGCATGTACATGACCAATCCCAGTGCTTCTGCATCTTCCTCTGCCACACCGGCACCCGTGCAGCAGGCATCCGCCAATGCAGCAGCCCCTGGACACACAATCTCCGAGGCCGAGCGCGCGTCGCTGCGCCAGCGCTTCCAGAGCGAGCTGGACCAGCTCGAGGAGATGGGGTTCCTGGACCAGGACAAGAACCTGAGGGCATTGTCGGTCACCAACGGCGACCTGAGTCTTGCCCTGAACCTTATTGCCGATAATGACGATTGACCATTTTCCCTTTTGCATTTTAACGCTCTCTTAGCCTTTCTCTATGCTCTCCAAACGAGATGAATATGCCTCCAGTCCCCTCCTCTACACTGTACATGGCCAGCAGTCACAGAGTCACCATTTTTATTCTCTAAACCCCCAAGCATCACCCCCCTACTGGCGCGGAGCAACGGCGGGCTCCCAGCTCTCGTACTTTGGCTTGACCGTGTTGTACGTGACATAGGCCTTCCTGGTGCCAGTGTAGTTTTCGTAGTGCGGGAACGCCATCCACTTGGGGCGGCACAGGTACTCTGCGTCCTCCTCGGCAGTGGCCTTGGGGATCTCGTCGGTGACCTTGTGGAGCCAGCCACGCCATCTGGGCGGAATCCTGCTGGCATCGACATCAACGGCTCTGCCGGCGGGGATGACCCAGCGCTCGCGGCCGTAGCGCTCAGTCGGGTTCATGAAGTAGCGGTTGCCGAGCTCATCAGTGCCGACGTGGGTACCCCACTTTGCGTCGTCGAGTTTGCGGTAGATCTCAAAGTTCTGGCGCGGCGAGTTTTTGAGCGAGAACTTAATGAAGCGTGCGAGAGACATTGTAGAATGTAGGCTGAATTGAAGAGACCCGGTTCAGAAGACAAGGTCTGAATTCGAAAAGCGAGGGGTTTGGCGCAGGCAGGCCTTCACTTATCTGGCTGATCCTGGCGCGATAATCGGCTAATCCGCGCGTTGAAGGCTCCAAATGCTCACACAAGTACCAAACAGCGATCGCCACGCCCGTTGGCCGCAGGAAGGGAGCCTTCACCCCATTTCCGCCACGGTAAACGGCATTTTGGCTCAGCCTGTAAAATTTTCTTCTGCTCCGTTTCTGCCACACAGATTTTTCTCTACCTTTTGCGCGACATCCCTCCCTATGGCTTCAGCACTGTCGTCGCGGCGTATAGTGGGCCTCCTTCTGCTGCTCTGCGTGGTGTTTATCTGGGTCGGCTCGTCGTTCCTGGTCAGCAACCTGTTTGGCGAGCAAGACTTTAACCACCCGTTTTTCATCACATACCTGAACACAGGCACATTCTCGTTCTACCTGGTCGGGGCGTACTTTTCGCGGCGGCACTCGCACGACCGCATCGGCCAGCGCAAGCGGTCAGCGAGCGAAGAGAGCCTCAGCTCGCAGACAAGCGAGGAGGGCTCGCCATTAGTCAGCGATGGGCAGCCGGCACAGCATTCCCACGCACCACCACTCTTGCAGGCCAAGCTGACAGTGCGCGAGACGGTGCAGCTGGGAGTCAGCTTCTGCATGCTGTGGTTTGCAGCAAACATCACTCAGAATGCGTCTCTGGCATACACGACAGTGGCCAATTCGTCTATCTTGTGCGCGACCTCGGGCCTGTTTACGCTGGCGATCGGCGCAGTTGCAGGCGTGGAGCGGTTCAACGCGATGCGGCTGGGAGCGGTGCTGGTGAGCATCATGGGAGTGTACAGCATCATGCACTACGGGGCTGACCCGGCGGGCGTGCAGGCCATGCCGCTGGCGTGGTTCGGCGACCTGCTGGCGCTGAGCAGCGCATTCCTGTACGGCTGCTACACGACGCTGCTGAAGCTGAAGATTGGCGACGAGTCAAGGCTCGACTCGTCGCTGTTCTTTGGGTCGGTCGGGCTGGCGAACATTGTGCTGCTGTGGCCCGGGTTCTTCCTGCTGCACTGGCTGGGCATTGAGACGTTTGCGCTGCCGGGGTCGGCGAGCCTCTGGCTGATGATCCTTGTCAACGCGCTCATCGGCACGTTCCTGTCGGACTACCTGTGGCTGATGGCGGTGCTGATGACCTCGCCGCTGGTGGTGACGCTGGGGCTGTCGTTGACCATCCCGCTGAGCATGGCCGGCGATATCCTGTGGAAGGGCGTTGCTGTTGGGCTGCCGTACTATGTTGGCGCGGTGATGATTTTGGCAGCGTTCATTGCGGCCAACCTGTAACCAGATGTGTCCCAGCAGAAATTTGCTCAATCACGCAAGTGCGCCAAGTGGGGGAACAATTTTGCCCCCTTTTTATCCCGCTCCCGCCCGATTTTCTCCCTTCTTCCCTTTGCTTCTCCAAAAGCTGTTTTTTTACTCGTAGTTTCTGTATTTTTGACCCCCCCCCCTTTTACGCTCTCTGCAGGCACTTTACCTTTTGATAATGGATCTGTTCTTTGGAAATAGCAGCAAGGCAGCCGCCCCACCAACCGTGAGCATCCGAATCGAGGAGCGGATAGTCAGCAAATCCGGGCGTACCGAGCGGCGACGGCCCCTGTCAACAACCAATGTGCCTGCATCAGTAGGCCGCAGCACCACCACCGCCAGCACCGCCCGGCGGTCCAGCCACCCACACACAGTGCGGCAGACGAGCACCGAGCGCGTGTCTCCTGTAAGGCATGCGCAGTCGCCGCTTAGCGGTGGCGAGATTAAGCGGCGACGCACATCGCATGCAACCGACCCAACGAGCAGGCGCAGCCCGCGCGACTCAGCGGCAACTGTCAGCCGTGGACGGGAGCGCATTGGGTCGCTGCCTGGGTCGCCTACGCCGAAGCGGCGCGGGTTCGACGAGTCGCCACCACAGAGGGCGGCGAAGCGGCGGCTGCAGGTGAAGAGCAGCAGCGGTAGTCCGCCTGCAGGCGGTATCGAGCGCAGCTGCAGCGTCCCAGCAAGCCTAGATAATCTCAAGGTTGCCGAGGCGCCAGCGCCAGCATCGCCGGTGGCCGGGAATGCAACGGAGGCGGTCAGCTCGGTGGATGCGGTCCGTCTGAGCGAAACAGTCTACGGAGAGTACTTTTCGTGGGCAGCGTCGCGAAAGACACACCCGGTGCAGGTCGCCCTGCACTTGCCGGCGCCGGGGGCCACCGAGGAGTTCTCGCTGCTGATGCCCAAGGGCTACGACCGCGACGCCGAGGCCAAAGACGAGTACCTGCCGGTTAATGACCTGATGCTGACAGTATCGATGATCGCCAGCTATCTGGTCGACTCGGAGTCGTTTGAGCAGCGGGTGTGCGGCGACAAGGAGAACGGCATTGCGCGGCGGCTGGAGCGGGCGCGGAATCGCAAGAACGGCGAGGACTTTGTTGAGGCCGTGGCAGACTTTAACGCGCTGCTGGATGCCGAGCAGACCAAGGGCAATGTCCGGATGCGGTTTGGTGCGGGCGAGATCCCGGCTGACCTGGCGATCCACGTGGTGGAGCAGACGTACAACCGCGTGGTAGCGCCGACGGTGGACCTGCTGCGACAGTACAAGGCATTCTCCAACAACGTGTATGGCGAGATCCTGCCGATGCTGATCAGCGAGTTCATTGAGCGGACAGGCATAACCCACGACTCGGTGTTTATCGACCTTGGCTGCGGAATCGGCAACGTCGTGCTGCAGGTGGCAGCGCAGACCGGCTGCCATGCATCAGGCATCGAGATCATGAAGGTCCCAGCGCGGTTCGCCAGGCGGCAGGCAGTTGAGTTCCGCAACCGCATGCGGCAGCTGCAGTTCAGTCACGGGCAAGTGGACATCTGGCGCGGGGATTTCTGCGAGGCGCCCGAGATCACACGACTGCTGCCGAAAGCCGACGTGCTCCTGGTGAACAACTACGCGTTTGACAGCGCACTGAACCAGAACCTGCTGCAGATGTTCCTTGATCTGAAGGAAGGCACCCGGATCATCTCGCTGAAGCCGTTTGTGACACCCGACTACAAGATCAATGCCCGGAACGTGCAGGCACCCGAGAGCATCCTGGCAGTCAAGCGGTACCAGTACTGGAGCCAGTGCGTCAGCTGGACCGACAACGGCGGCGAGTACTTTATCCAGACCGTCGACCGGTCCCGTGTCAAGGAGTTCCTGGCCAGCCGCGGCATGGCCTAGCACAAGCGTCTCTGATAAATGCACAAAGGACAATAAAGCATGAGCTGAAGTAGTCAGCACCCACAACGAACAGGCGCTTTGATGGCGATTACGAGGTAAATCGGAAACCGGGCGAGTGGCGCTGCACCACAACAACCCGTGCTTTTTCTTCTTCTTCCTCTTCTTAATCTTTGTCGGCATGTTGAACCGGGACCTGCACATCCGCTACTTCAAGCGCTGCCTCGAGATGCTGCCAGCAGCCATGCAGTCGCTGGACGCAACGCGCATGATGCTGGTTCAGTTGAGTCTGGTGGGACTGGCGGCCCTTGGCGCTATCGACGAGGCACTCACCAGCAACGACAGGCACGGCATCATCGAGTGGATCTATGCGCAGCAGGTGCCAGCAAACGCAGACAACAGCAACGCCAAGTACCGCGGCTTCCGCGGCAGCAGTATGTTTGGCCCACACGACCAGATCGAGTATATGCCGGCCAACTGCGGCAACCTGGCAGCCACGTACTCAGCACTGAGCGCCCTGGTCCTGCTGGGAGACTCGCTGGAGCGGGTCGACAAGAAGGCAATTATCGGCGTCATGCGCGAGCTGCAGCAGGAATCCGGCTGCTTCTCGCCCCACCCGCACACGACCGAGCGCGACCCGCGATTCATCTACTGCGCGTGCGCTGTGTCCGAGATTCTGGGCGACTGGTCTGGGGTCGACAAGCAGGCTGCGGTTGCGTATATCCAGAGCTGCGTGTGCTATGACGGCGGACTCACACAGGTGCCGTTCCAAGAGTCCCATGGCGGCCACGTCTACTGCTGCGTGGCCAGCCTGGCGCTGATGGGCCGCCTGGATGCTATCCCGACGGACCGGGTGCTGCGGTGGGCGCTGTATCGCCAAAACGATGGCTACAACGGCCGTGTCAACAAGGTCCCTGATGCGTGCTATGCCTTCTGGGTCGGCGCGGCCGTGGAGATGCTCGGCGGCCACGAGCTGATTGACAGCGACGGCACCTTCGGCTTCCTGATGACGTGCCAGAGCAAGTTTGGCGGCGTTGGCAAGACGCCCGGCGACTACCCTGACCCGCTGCACTCGGCGCTGGGCCTTGTCGGGTACTCGTTCTGCCGCCCTGAGCAGCTGCAGGTGATGTCACCAGCCCTGCTGCTGCCACTGCCGCTGATGGAAGCCCGCGGCATTGGCGCCAGCCTATAAATAGGATGCTGGCACTGCTGCTTGCCAAGACAACCCTGCTTCTTTTTTTCTGTTCTTTTAACATCCTATTTAAGCCAAGCTGTCGCCTCTGGGAATGAATGCCGCAACCAATTTGACCCGACCCCAGCTAGCAACTATCTCTCTTGTGTCCTTTTTCCTCATTTCCCTCATTCTATACATCCCCTACACGAACAACGGCACTATGCACCGCCCGCGCAAAATCGCCTACTATCCGGCATGGGCCATCTACGACCGCAAGTTCAACCCCGCCGACATCCCCGTCGAGCGCCTGACTCACATCAACTACGGCTTTGCCAACCTCGTGAACAATAAGATTGCGCTAGGCGACCCCTGGGCCGACGTCGAGAAGCCGTGGCCCGACACTCAGTACCAGCCTGGTGACGTCAAGGGCAGCTTTGGCGAGTTCAACAACCCTGCCAGCCCGGTGCGCCGCCGCAACCCACATCTGCGGTCCATCATCTCTGTGGGCGGATGGACGTGGTCGGCCGGCTTCTCAAAGATGACGTCGGCGTACGAGTCACGCATGGAGTTCATCCGGTCCGTGGGCGAGTTCCTGCAAAAGTACCAGTTCGACGGAGTCGATATCGACTGGGAGCACCCCGTTGAGGGCGGCATGGAGGGGAACCCGCATTCGCCAGCCGATGCGGCAAATTACGCCCACCTGCTGTACGATCTGCGCACGCACCTGGACTCGCTGCCGCCCCCGCGCTTCGGCCGCTACGAGATTAGCATCTCGACGTCAGCCGCACGCAGCGTCTACAGGCACCTGGATCTCGCCGCCATCGCGCACGTTGTTGACACAATCAACATCATGACATACGACTATGCTGGTGCCTGGTCACCCACCACTGCGCACCAGCAGAACCTGTTTGAGTCATCGCTGGCCTCCTCGGGCATCACCGGTGACACGGCCGTCTCTGACTACATCCGCGCTGGTGTGCCTCCTGAGAAGGCTGTCCTTGGCATCGGCTTCTACGGCCGTGGATTCGCCCACGTCAAGCACGAGCAGGGCCGTGGCCCAGTGCCAGGCCTTGGATGTCCCTTCTCGGGCGTCCCCAAGGGCACGTGGGAGGATGGCGTCTTTGACTACAAGGCGCTGAGAGCAGACCAGATGCTGGCCAATTCATCATATACACCGTACTGGGACGACCGCGCCCAGGCACCGGTGCTGTACAGCGAAAAAGAGCGCGTGCTGATTACCTTTGACGACCCCGTGTCAGTGAGCTGGAAGGCCGACTATGTGCTGCGCCAGCGCTTGGGCGGTGTCATGATCTGGGAGATCACCCAGGACTACAACAGCGAGCTGCTGGCCAAGATCTGTGAGTACCTGGGCTAGGCCAAAATCATGTAATTTTTTGCGTGCCAACGCGTGGATTAATTATTCACGCCACCCCCGCCAGCGAATTTTTGCAGAACCGCCTGGAAATATAAGCGTGCTCTGCCCCCTTGTCCGCCTGGGAACGGCACGAATCCCATTTCTCCTTCACTCCCCTCTCCTTTGAATACACTCTACTTTCAGCAAACACCATGACCCGTGGAAACCAGCGCGAACTTGCCCGTGCCAAGAACCTGAAGAAGCAGGCCAAGGCCGGTGGCAACAAGAAGGAAGACGGTATATCGTTCAAGTCGAAGCAGGAGCACGATGCGGAGATTATGCGCCAGAAGCAGGCCGTAAGTAAAGACGAACGAGACAAGTCGCATGAGGGGTTTATTTGAGCGCGGAATGGTTCTCTAGCTAAACATTGTCTGCTTTCTCTGTAGAAGGCTCAGGCGAAGAAGGAGGGCAAAGCATAGCTATTGCCAGGCGAAGTAGGCACCAACTATCCTGACCTCGCGAGCCCTGTTAGTCTGTGTTGGCTTGGCTCTTGCCGTGTCGATATGCCTACACCTCAAATTATTTACAAAAAGAATGTCAGCCTGAACAACCCTCTTCGTGCTGCTGTTCGACCCCTTCCGATATACTGCATATATAACCTCCCCTTTTTTTGGTCTGCCAAGTTTTTGCATTCTTGCAGTGAAAAATAAACCATTCACTTTATGCAATGCTTTCTTTCGCTGTTCCGAATTCTTACCTGGTAGTATCCTGCGTAGTATCCCGCATAGTACCACGACATGTTGAGCCGGTACAATGCGTCATCCTCTACAAGTAGAACATGCACCTTTGTCCATTAATCCGGCCCCAGTCACGCATAGCTTGAACCCAGCCACTGCTTTTCCTTGCAGAAGACGGCCTACACTCAAGACCAGCCAACCCCTCCTCCCGCAACGTACCTGACGCCGGTGGCTCTGGGTTTGACACTTGCCACCCGCCATATTCGCACCGAGATTCCCCATGGCCTTCGCTTGCGCTTTCTGTCCGTGCCCGCTTGGTTGTCCGACCCGCATCCACTTGCTCAATGTCCTCCACTGCCTCCCACTCCCCCACCTTGCTTTCTGTCTGGCGTCGCTCCTCGGCCGCCTGCTGATCGCCAAGAACGTTTGCATGCTGCTTGCGGTAATCTGCGATTGTGCTGTCCCATGCGTGAATCAGCTCGCTGTCATCCCATGTTCCTTGGCAGGAGACGATCTCAGAAATATCGACCTGGGCTGTTTCCTCTACGCTGCTGGGGGCTGGTTCGGACGTACCCGCCTGCCCTGCCTCCTCCGTCTCCGAAAACAAGTCATTGTAGCTCACTATCTGCCGTTTTGACATTTGCCGTTGAATGAAGTTAGGGGATACTTGGTCACGAGAGGTAGTGGTGTGATGTATGAAGTGCGGTTTTAT
Source organism: Linderina pennispora (assembly GCF_002104995.1). Classification (NCBI taxonomy): domain Eukaryota; kingdom Fungi; phylum Kickxellomycota; class Kickxellomycetes; order Kickxellales; family Kickxellaceae; genus Linderina; species Linderina pennispora. Next base: position 107,486 of record NW_024468269.1, on the reverse strand, counting down.
GCTGCAATAAAGAACATTATCCAAAACACCGAAATGGCTTGAATGCCACATATCGACAACTATGGTTGCTGGGCTTTATGCATGAACTCGATCAGGCTTGGCCCTGGATATTTTTAGAACCCTGACCAATCCCACTCGGTAATGGCTGGATGCTATTCCAAAATACTTTTGGCCAAGAACTCTATCTCACTCTATCCTTCCAGCTCTTTGGCAGGGTAACCCGACAGATTTGGCTCGTGCGAGACCAGTTTGTTTGTGCCACACTGCCTAGAAAATAAAGAGCCAGAGCTGACCTCAGGAATGCTTCTACCAACAGTTACATTTGGTGAACAACCATGCCTAAGCACCTCTGCCGGTCTGGTGCTTTGATTCATCCGATCTGGGTGCACAGCATGCAAGCGATGTAAATCCACTGGCATCCCCAAGCATCGCTGTGGAATACCCAGACTATCGCTGTCCTCTTTCCCTCGTGACACTGCCTCCTCCCACTTGAATCTACAAACCCATAGATGACATCTTCAGTGGACCCTGCCATTTACTTTTCGTACACGCCGGTGAATCATCCTGCCAGAGGTGGCGGTCGCCGTGTTCATTATAAGCGCAGCCATTGTCGCATACAAAACCATCAGGACCCGCTCAGCCAAGTGGATGTACATTCTGATTAGAACTGCTATTGCTGAGGCTATCAGTTGGACACTAGTAGATGGACTATATGGTTAGTCCGAAATCAGCAAGTCACTGTGTTAGGAAAATCCAGCCTTGACAACCCCCAGCTATGTGAAGCTGAGCTCTTTTCTGAAGAACCCTTTTCCTTTTCTTTATCGGTTTAACTGCTTAGTTTTCACTTCTTATTTTTAAAACTTCAAGCATAATGCCTCAGTTTACTTTACAACGCTGATACGAAAAATAATGCACCAATGAGAGATACTATGGTGCCAAACATACTACTCCTGACCGTGCTTCTATAAAATGTGGAGTGGAAACTGAAGGCATGGGGGATATATGAAAAGAGATCGTATAATCATTGCGCACCTATCTCCGGCATTGCCCATAGACAAACCAGCAAGACTGCTGTTTGCACCTTTCAGTAAGCCCACCGTTACATGGGCACTACTCATCCGGTATTCTTTAGTCCCAGGATTAAAATATGTTTACACACAGATCCGAGTCATCGACCACTATGCTATGCGCTCGTTGTCTATTTCCAAACTAAGGGAACCAAACTCATGGTAGTAGGGAAACTAGTGAGTCGATGCTAACGCTAAAAGTACATATTAATATGGTACTAAAAGGCCAGGGACAGTATATTAAGAATATCCTCATCTAAATATAGATTATACTGTTTGCCTCACATCACAATCAGTATGAATACTTTGACACGTTGAGACTAGATTTGCGTGCAATATGGACCTACAATGGCTGGCTGAGGATTTTGTTCCAATATACTTTCATATTCTACCCCTTTATTGCCTGAGTTAGAAATCTAGGCCATCCAGTTAAGACTGGACTAGGCTGGGGGACTCTTACGGTTTCGCTGTGCATTTCAAACACAATATTCCTTTGAGATACAAAGCCTATTTAGTAAATGCAGATTCTAGATATTTCTTTCTTTTACTAAAGTGCATCTTATACTATATTTGTGAGTTACTATGATTACCATCTTAGTCAATATGTCAACAAGAACTTTCATATGCTATACAGTCAATACTCCTATCTCTCCCTATCCAGCAACAGGGGTTTCTATATTCCTCTCCAAGCAGCAGATTTATATGGAGTGTCATTGTTAGCTAAGCTTGTGATATAACTAGGAAATTATCATCTGTACACAACATAGATAAATAATTCTTGTCGGCCCCTAGTGGCAAAAATCCTACTAGCTGTGGTACAGCCCACTGCATCCTTGTTGAATATACCAGCAGTACTTGATTCAGAGCATTTGAAGTTTTATAGTGATCCCTAACTTTGATTAATTGAGCACATCATAGGCTACAACAAGTAATATGTAAACCTCACGCTCACCGATTTATTGATAATATCATCTATAAAACCTAGCACAGCCCTCCAGTGTAGTATACAGACCATCTCGCTAAACAAACAGTGGCATGGCTTCAACAAAATGAAAGACAGCTGTGAACTGCCGGTGGATTCGTAGACCATAGCAAAAGCAAAAGTTCCGCAACGGGGAATCGAACCCCGGCCACGACGGTGAGAGCGTCGGATCCTAGCCACTGGACCATTGCGGATTTGAGACGCTCTTCCAAGAGAATCATCGTCCAAGCTGTTATACTGTGGTGTTTAAAAGGAGTGAAGGAGAGGCTTGATCAGTAGGTCGATTGCCAGCACTGTCTGGGTCGGTTGCGAAAGACATAGCAGTCACTGGTCTTGCTTGAAAATGGTATCCGTGAATAAACGGTAATAATAATAATAATAATAATAATAATAATAATAATAATAATAATAATGACGGCCGTGGGAAATACAGATATCCTAGTAAAGTAGTAAACTACCAAGCTCTTTCTCTCGTTCGTGGAAATCTGCAAGGTAATCTACAACTTCGACGGTAACGGTCCTAACTTATAATGATGGAAAACTTAATAGAATAAAAGCTCAGAAAACTGTTCTTTGACTAGATCATATACTAAAAAGTAGACAATAAAACTTCATGTTGCTCGCTGCTCATGGCTGTATTTATACTCGTTCGGCGGGATGGACTTCGGCAAACGGAGTATGCTACTTGCTGCTATTGGCTGCCGAGTGACCACGGGATAGTGCTCCCATATCTGTATAGACCTAATATATACACATCGGAGGCCATCTATTAGTAGATGTCATGAGCCAGACAAATCATAATAGATCCATTTGTAGGTATCAGCTTAACCTATAATAGTCAGGGGCATCAGTGCTGATAGCAGAACAGTGGCATTTGATAAAGGAGAGAAGAGAAGTAATGGAAAAAAGGAATTCAAATAGAACCCCTGATATGTAACAATGCCATTGTCCAACTATGGACCAGTTATAGTATGATATATTTTGCTCAACTTAGACAAATATGAAAATAATAAAGTTTACTACTAAGATTAAGACCTGGGTCAAGATAGTATCATATAAGTATAAGGTTCTACCTACAATATAAACATAAGACTCTGTATACTACTTTATCAATAGAAAAATTCTGCTCCTTATATTCCCCTTATGGATCCAAATATAGGAATCACTATAGGAGGTCATACAGAGTTACTTGTCTACTCATCAATTGTTTAATCATATTATAACTTCTAGTATTTTTAGTAAAATAGCTAAAAACATTTTTATTTTAGAACTCATTTTTAAGCATATAAACATTCTGGATAAAATATTTAATATTATCTATACTAATAATAATTAGTAGTAAAAATCTTTTCAGAAAATAACTATTTGTATTTAACTAACTAAATTGCAAATTACTAAAATTTACAAGTTCAAGACTGACCCCTATAATACCACTAATCAACTATATTATTTTTGATCGAAAAATGGGAAAGCCAGCCAAGTTTGATATATTCTTTTGTCCACCTCACTCCTCATAACTTTATTCTAGTAAAGCTAGTATATCATGCAATGAAAGTACCTTTAGTACATTTTTGACAAACTGGATAAATAGTATAAACTACAAAGCAAGCATATAAAGATAGCATAAGCAACTACATCACATAGACTAGTGGAGCACAAATAAGATCTATAGGCTGTTTTATAAACTACATAGATAATAGTGATAATGGCATATATATTGTTGCATTAGAGTCACTAATTTCTAAAAAAAAAAAAAAAAAAAAAAAAGCCTTTACTCTATGCACTAAATAACCAATATTGCTTCTGTCTTTATCAGTTTATACATTTGTTAATACTAGTCTGGTGGGTATCCCTGATTGATGGCATGTATTGGTATGTTGTTGACATATTTCAATATCCTATTACTGCCACTAGCGCCTTCTCGTACTCCTTTACCTATATGTTCAATAATTGGTCATGCCTCTCGAGTGGTACTATAAATGCTCACTATTCACTAGTTCACGCTCATTTCTTCAGTTTTGCATGTGCCATTAGATATTTTGCCTTTGTAGCGACTCCTTGAGACCAGCTTCCTGCTTCTAGCTTACCTATGGGCTGCGATATTCGCTTTCATACGCATTATCACTATGTGCGGAGTACCAAACCAAACAAATTATAGATTTAGGACCAGTATTTCGCATCCTCCTTTGTTTTGTACACCACTCCTCCTCAAAACTCGTTATCATTGCGTTGACTACTATTATGTTGGTTCTAACGAAGGGGATGGTTATATTCGATGGTACTTGTTATCATACAACATCAAAGCTTTCTAGTATATGGCGTGCATACAGCAATTTCCATATACCGCCCGCACCCTTGCCAATTGCCAATTGCCAATCCCCACCAGTGCGTGTTTCAACAATACCTATCTCGTAGAAGATATTTGATTTGAAATATAGACAACAAGGTAAGATGTGGAAGGTGGACTTGGAGGACGAGTGTTGGAAATGGAGTACTAAATATTGAAGGAAATGGAAAATGGATGGCCTGCGACACAACTCAATGCATGCTGCTTTGGCCCATGTTGATTCCAAAGAACCGCACCCGGTGGAACGCCGGTAGCTTTGCAATGAGAATGATGAGCAAGGCGGTGAAATTGATGATGAACGTCGGTACGTTCGTAGTTTGTGTAGTGCGTGCTTATAAGGAACCTACAGGGGAGCACGGAGAAAGAACATCAGTGTTAGTTGTAGGGATTCTACGCAGAAACCTCTGGTCCCTCTTTCAACGCGTACATGCCACAGGTCTTGCACTACGCACATGCTAAAATGATTCTCGGGTAGCCCCAAATAGGGGCGATTCTGTTGCATGTCTTGGCACGCAATACACTAGGGAGTGTATGCATATCAGACGACTCGTCGGTCGACACTTACACAATAATAGGGACCACGGTCAGGAACTTTTTTTGTCGGGGTATATTGTTCGCCGTTGTCCATCTGCTCCCACAGCGTCAGGTTGTCGTACTCGCCCTGGTTGACCTCGAATGGCGTGCCGATAATGCCATGGAACATCAGATACTGGAATAGGCAGTATGACAGGTTCGTCAGTGTCCAGCTCAGCTCCGGCGTTGACCATGGAATAACGCCAAATACAAACCGGAAGACGATAATAATCACAATGTTGGTTGTCCACGAGCCTACACACAAGAGCTGCTGTTAGCACGGCTGGTGCTGTTGCGTCTGCCCAGGCACTATTGGCGTAGTCCTGTCCTTACCTTTGTGATTGACCCAGTGCGAATTGGGATTGACAGAGAATTCGTTCAGATTAGCCACAGAAGCTACGCGCTGTACAATAGTCGGCATTTGTTTAGTGGCTCTCGAGCACGCAACACGCTGTTAATAAAGAAGCAAAGGGAACGAGTGGAAAGGAGAGAGGGGTTTGCTGTCTGCGAAATGCACGTTGGCAGAGGGGGGGAAAGCTGCTAATTCTACAAGAGTAATAAAATAGTGAAGCGAAGGCAAAGGGGCTGCAGCAAGGGGCAGGGGGCGAAAGGCTTGAGAACACGGCTTACTGAGCCAGCCTGCGTTTTGTGGTGAACAAGGAAAGCTCCACCAACCAGAATATTAACACGCAATGCGCCCTCAGCTCCGCGGCCCAAGGCTGGCGCCGAAGGACAACTCTGCGCTGTTCCTGCAGCTTTTGTTTACAGGAGCGGGTTGCCACACTTGTGTGATGCAGCCCAAATCCGGCTGTTTCCCACCAGCCACGTCAGGACTGGATCGGGTTGGTGCGATCTCCAAGGTTTTTTCCTTTTCTCCTCTCTGCTCCGAAATTCGCGCTTTCCCAATTTCCACACTCTATTCTGCTTGCACCAGACGGCAGCCCTGCAGCCACTGTTCGGCCATCTAGTTCTAGCAGCTCTCGTGCCGCCAGAACCGACGGCGCTGAGCGAGGATGGCAGGCGGTCTTTGGCCGCAGCGCTATTGGAGCACGCTATACAGAGTCCGCTTCGATCCACAACCTCCCCAAGCTGGAGTCTAAGGGTAACTTGTGTTCGTGGTGAACGGTCGGGGGAAAGCAACAGAGGAAAAAATGCTCCTCAGTGGTTTCAGACCTTGTCCGAGAAGGCAGACGCTAAAACAGGTCATTTATCACACTCTGTACCATGCCCTCGCGACCCAGTCACTCAGCTCATCTGTGCGCTCCTAGGCGGCTCTTCCAAATGCGGACTCTATGGCTGCATGCAAGAATCCGTCTGGCCAGGCGGAAAGAGACTGTGCCTTGATATGGGGAGGGGCGGACGAAGAGTTCGTCCTTTCCGATGGGGCAGCTCTTTTGTGCCTCGCCAGAAGGAATTTTCTAACCCCTCGTGTGTCGTGCTCCCGCTGCAGGCGTCAATTGACGGCTGTATCTTTCTGAGGATGTGGAGAATTGCACTGATGCTTGCTTGCCACGGGTGAGGGCCCTCTCCATGGTGGCCTTCTTATCTAGTGGTGACGGGCTAGTGTAGACCACGTAACCATTCCTGTTCCTTTGTGGGCATTCCGTGGCACAGCCCAGCGGGCCGTTCGTGCACGTTCTGTCGGCGGACAGATGTCGGATCCGGTCGATTCCTGGAGTGTCTTGTTTTGCTACGCGTCCTCTCATTCCTGGCGTGCATTTCCTCTCTCGGCCCCACTCTGCTGCGAGGGATGCGCAGGTATTTTGGCCGAGTTCGACTGAATGTCGATTGCGTAGGGGGCTTGCGATTTACTTGTGCGTGGAAAAGGCTTCTGAGAGGAAACGCACTGACGTCAGACCGAGAGTGAGCGGCTGGCCTCTTAGGACGATCGGAGCTGAGGAGTACATTACGTAGTGTGCCCCTCCCTGTTCTGTCCTCCGAAAGTTGCACGAGGGTGTGGGCCTGTGTGTGCTGGATGTCGCAAGAGCTAGTGAGGGTTTTTTCTTTTGACAATTCTTTTTTTTTTTTTTTTTCTTCTGGCGTTCCCTCAGCTCACGCTGTCTCGTGTCCAAGTGAACTTTCCAAGGGATGGATGGGGCAGTGACATGTTCATTTCCTGGACAGCCCGCCAAAAAAAAGCAACCATGTCATCTGCCTAGCGTGTATTTGGCTGGGATGCTGGGATCGTGAGGTGCAGAGCGGTGCGGAGCATGGTTTATGTACTTTTTTGTCGTCCTTGGACAAGGCCTGCTGGCCGTCGTTTTCTCCTCCATTCCTCGGTCCACTGGGCTTTGTTTGGATGACGTCCGGCGCTTTCTGATGGCCACTGTCTAGTTCTGTGGGCGCAGTTGGCAAAGGTAGGATTGCTGGCACTTTGAGGGTCGGGCAGAAGGGAATGTGTCCGTTGTAAGCAGAGCGTGGGTGGCCGGGAGCAGGCGCGTTGCACTTTTCGAGCCGACTTGTCAAGTGATGAAGAATGCTTCCACAGACGAATGCTTGCGGGCGCAGCATCTGCAGTACCATATTCTCAGGCTGTCTGGCAAACTGGGCTGCGATTAGCTCGTGGGCTTGGTTTACTAGGTCTGCCTTGGAAGGAGCGCAGGAGTCTTCAGCACATGGTCGTGCGTCAGGTGTGGGATTGCCAGCCTTGCGGTCCTGCACCTGACCTTGGTTTGAAGCAGTTTCTGATGACATACTCGGCTTGAGAAGGCATGGCCTTGAACAATAATGGCCAGGAGCTGCATGGCGACGCTGCTCAAATGGGTGCAGATCCTGGCTGGTATATATTAAGAGCGGTGTTTTTGTTTTCGCTTGCTGGCTCCTGGCTGGCATCCAGATTCAGTCTCTTTTGAAGGTGTTAGGAAATGAACGAGGGAGGAAATCGCACACCCCCCATGTGGTTTCCGAGCAATAGTGTGGATACAAGGTAAACAAGAAACAGGAAGCAGGAGCGGACCAAAGACCACCTTGTCCCGGCAATCCATTTGGTTAAAAAAATGGATGCATTGCACGATTTGCGGGTTCACGAGCAAGTACCATACACGAACAGTTTCTTATTTGGAGCCACAGCCGGAGCCTGCTTTGTTGGCTATAGCACCTCGTTCATTTTTCCTTTTCGCCTCTTTTCCATAGCCCTGTAATATTTTATTCAAACTAATAATTTTTCTCTACGCCAAGCGCGACAGACACATTCTGAGGAAAATGGACTCAGCAGAACACGCACATGTGCCCGACTGGCTGGAGCTCCACGACCCGCAGACAGGCCGGGTTGTTTATGCCAACACAGTATGTAGACGAGACGCACGGGTGAGGGGGAGGACTGGAGGCGTTTGGTGGGAGGCTCTAACAGGCTGTTATTGGTTTTAGGCAACAGGCGAATGCAGCTGGGCGCGGCCACAGAGCACGATGTAAGTAGGGGAGGCATTCTGGCAGAGGAGAGCTTTATTGCGTTGTTGTTTCGCTAAGCGGGATGGCATTGTTTGCTGTAGCAAACCACGAGACCCAGCTGGCGAGTGGTGGGAGCTGCAGGACGAGGAGACCGGGATCCCGTACTACTACAACTCGCGGACAGGCGCAACCGAGTGGGATCCACCCGGGCACGCAACAGTCGTGCCATTCCACGCGCTGCTGGGGTCGTCGGTGGGCAAACGGCTGTCGATGGTGGTGGCCAGCCGGGCATCAATTGCGTTCAGCGACGACCAGGTAGACCCGCTGGTACGTAAGGCGTCGCGTGCATCGCTCCGGAGCGTCGAGGGGCGGGTGTCGCGCAAGAACTCGCTGGCAGCGCACCACCGCAAAAACAGCGCAGCGGGCGGCAGCGGTTCATCGACACTGAGCCCACAGGTAACGGCCACAGCAGTAGGCGCGCGGTCGCCATCGATTGCGCAGGCACAGGCGCGGCTCGAGTCCGGGCGGCGCGGCAGCGCAGCGGCTGATGCGGAGCGGCAGAAGAAGCGGCTGTCGAATCAGCGGCACAGCCAGTCGGAGACGGCGCTGGAGACGCTGAAGGAAGCAATGGACGGAGGGCTCCGGATCGCCGAGGAGGAGGATGGGGCGGAGCAGCGGTCGGGCGACAGCGACACCGACAGCGTGGCGATGCGGTATGCGGTGAGCCAGCAGGGCCGGCGTGTCACGGAGGTGAGCTTCGAGGTGACACAGGAGCCAACACGCATGTCGGAGCAGATTCCACGCAAGGGCAGCCGCGGCCGCCCGCGCGAGCTCAGCGAGGTATCGGGCAAGTCGGCGTTTGAGCCGAGTCGCAGCATGGCTACGCTTGGCTCGCATCGCAACCGCAGCATGCCGTCGATCCGCCCCGACCGTGCTCTGTTCGGGATGCGCGCATTTGCTGCAGCGCACTTTGCTGCCCAGAAGCGCGGCTTCCTGCGCCGCAAGGTGCCGGTGGAGGAACTGATCTCATACAGCGCTGAGCCGCTGGCGCGCCCGCTGATGAACCTTCCGCGCGAGCTGAACCGCGACGCCGCGCGCAGCTTCGCCATCATCCAGTGCTTCATGCGCGATCTCGAGGGTGCCATGACCGACACCGATCTGTTCTCTGAAGTGCTGTGGCTGGCGAACCAGGGCATCCGCCACCAGCTGCTGCGCGACGAGGTCTTCTGCCAGCTGGCAAAGCAGGTCACTGGCCATCCGAGCCACGATTCCGCCGAGCGCGGCTGGGTGCTGATGGGCGTGCTGTTCTATGCCTTCCGCCCGTCGCAGCTGCTGTTCCCGCACCTCGAGGTCTTTGTGGAGTCGGCGCAGCTGGAGTCGGCGAACCTCAAGCGCTTTCTGCTGTTGCAGCTGGGCCGCATCAAGCGCACTGGCAGCCGCACCACGCTGATGACGAAGGAGGAGCTGCACCTGGCGCTGCTCGTGCCGCGCCGCGCCCTGGTGTTTGGCGGGTCGCTGAAGGAGATCATGCAGAACCCCGAGCTGGTCAATGCTGAGGGCCGCCTGCCCCGCGTCCTGGAGCTGCTGACCGCCCAGATCACACGTCTAGGTGGCGAGCGCACCGAGGGCCTGTTCCGCGTGCCCGGCGATGCCGATGCCGTGGCTATGGCGCGCCTCATGATCGAGGCTGGCCAGCAGACCGACTTTCCGAATCTCCGCGATCCTAATGTGCCCGCGTCGCTGCTGAAGGAGTGGCTGCGAGACCTGGCTGACCCTCTGATCCCCGAGGTGCTCTATGACCAGTGTATTGCGCGCTCTGGCGACCGCAAGGCGTCCCTGGAGATCCTGAGCGCCCTGCCCGAGGAGTCGTATTGCGTCGTGGACTTTTTGCTGCGCTTTTTGAAACATCTGCTGGATCCCGAGATCGAAAAGTTGACCAAGATGGACAGCAGCAATCTGGCCCTCGTGTTTGGGCCCTCGTTCCTCAGGAACCCCGTCAGCGACCTTAAAGACGTGTTTGCGAATTCATCCGCCGAGCAGACATTCTTGCTGACACTGCTCGAGTCGTTCCAGGGATGAATATATTCTGTTCTACGCGTAACTGTTAGTATTTTTTTTTATTTTTAAATGTTGCTTATATTCTGTCGAGGCTTGTTAAGGGTGGTATAGGAAAGGGAAGAGGAGAAATTAAGCAGAGGATGACGCGGGTGCATCGGTGGATGGCATGGGCTGTACGTCTGTGGGAGCCGTCGCTGGGACTTGTGTTTCAGGGGCTGACGCAGCAGACACTGGGGCCGCAGAGGGGGCCGCAGATAGAGCCGTAGGCAGCGCAGGGACGGCGGACGGCGCACTCACCGCTGGCTTCACACCTGTCGGCGTGACGGACGGGGCTGACGGAGCAGTTGGAGCCGACTGAGGCGCTGCTAGGACAGCCGGAGCTGTTGGGAGGGTAGGAATCACATCAGTCACCGCAACCGGTGTTGATGGTGCTGGTGCTGGCGCTGGAGTGCTTGACGCCTCAGAAGCAGCAGCTGTAGATGCGGCTGTAGCTGCAGCTGGCGCCACAGCCGGAGCTGGCGCCACAGCTGGGGTTGGCACAGGAGCCGGCGCAACCGGCGGCCTGACAATCTGATTGACATTGTCATCGGCAGCAAACATCTGCGTCTGCGCCGCCTGCGCAATTCTCCCTGCATTACCAGACTCGAACAGCGCCATTTTCTTCTTCAGCGCCCAGCACTCCTCGATCAGCTGCTGGCGCTGTCTGGCCAGATCCTTGCGCTCCTGCTCCACTGCTGCTTCCATCTCCTCGAACTGCCGCATCTTGAGCTCGAGCTTGCTCATCTGTAGTTCGACCGCACGGTGTACCATTGTTTCCAGCTGTCGCTCTTCATATTCAGCCAGCTTGGCCGCCTTGGCCGCCGCCGTGCCGAGTGCTGTAGCCGCAGCAACCGCCATCTGGGAGACTGCTGGACGCGGCTGCTTGGGTGCATCGCCGGTGGTCTTTTCCGCCTCATCGTCGCTCTTCATTGAGGCGTCGGACGCTGCGGCGCTGATGCCGTTTGGCAGGGCCTTTTCCTCCTCCTTGTCTACATCCATGGCCGCATCGTCCTTAGGCTTCTCAGAAGCCTCGGCAGCATCTTCCGCGTCGGCACACTTTTCGGTGACACCACCTACCTTGTCAGCAGCTTCGGTGACCTCAGCAGCCTCAGTGGTTTCGGCGGCCTCAGTGATTTCAGCAGCCTCAGCAGCCTCAGCGGCCTCAGCGGTCTCGGCAGGCTTTTCGGAAGCCTCCTTATCAGCACCGTCTACCTCAATAGGCTTTGCGCTCTTTGTCAGCTCAGCCAGCGCCGCCTTCGCGGCTGCCGCAGCGACACCTGGGTTGACATTCGATGCCAAGAACGCAACCACAGACATGATTGGGTTGTCGGCACGCGAAAACGGCACAACTGCCGCCTGTGCGAGCTTTGCGTCCTTGGTCGGCGCTACGTCATACGGGTCCTCAATCGGCAACTTCAAGAAATGCAGCACGCACTCTTCGCGCGACCGCGTACCGACGTGCTCTGCAATCCGGTTCCAGTCATCATCGAACATCTCGATGCCTTCCAGCAATAGTAGCGTCTCCTGGTCGCTCCAGTCTTCACCCGACCCAGGGTTGCCTGTGGTCGAGTCCGTCAGTTTGACAAAGTCGGCGCTCGACAGCGTGCCTGGGAACCGCCCGTCCTGGTAGCAGGGCCCGCACAGGTCCACGCGCTGCCGCAGACTCTTGACGCAGTGGTAGTACGCTGCTGTGCAGTTGACGCCGCACGTGTAGCAGAACACATCCTTGGTGGTTGGCGTGCTCTCGGATGCGTTGGTCTCGCGAGCGGGTCTTGCTGCCTCACTGCCGATCGTCGGCGAGTCGTAGATGGCCTTGCGCGTCGCCAGCCCGTTGGTCGTGGCAACGTCGCCAGGCGTCTGCGGCTTGGAAGCCGGCGCCGGCGTTCCGCCATTGGCCTTGCTGCCCGCAAGCTTCGCTGCAGAGAGACTCGGCTGGAATGGCATCAGGCCGCGCGGCGTATCAGCGGTGACGCGGAAGTGGCCGGTGAATGGCGGCCCAATAGCAGAGGGCTGCGAGTCAGCGTCGGCCTGGTAGTTGATCAGGCCCCACTGCTCTAGAAAAGCGTGTACACGCATGATCGCGCACACATCACCGGCAAGGTTGCGGCGGCAGGCAGTGACAGTAAGATACTCTGACGGGTTCAGCCGGTAGCTGTTGACCATGAAGTTGCGGTACTCCTGGTAGATTGTCGGCGTTTTTGACGGGTTGCGTGAGTTGAAGAACTCGGGCAGTGCGCGCTTTTCGTTATCGTGGACGGACGAGAGGTTGAACCAGGCTGCGTAGCTCGGCACAATGATCTCCTGCGTCTGCTCCACAAGCAGCCTTCGAGCATCCTCCTCACGCTGGTGCTGCTTTTGCTGCTGTGTCTCGCTGTCTTCGGCGGGCTTTTCGGCTGTCTCGGTCTCCTTCTTATCGACATCCATGCTATCGCTCTCCTTGTCAGCTTCACCTTCCTTAGCCGCCTCGCCGTTAACAGCGGCTTCCTTGTTGGGCTCGCTCGCCTCATTATCCGCCTCCTTGCTCTTGGACTCGTCAACCACACCCTCTGCAGGTACATTTGCCAGCTCACCGTTCACAAGAGGCTCAAACTCGTTGTTGCGCTTGCGGTTCCCAGCTGCAAGCGCTGCTTCCTCGAGATCCTGCGCCTCGACACCCTCGGGCATCTCGCCGTTTTCGCCGTCCACGCGCAGCCGCTTCTCGTCGCCGGCAAGCGACACATGTGCGCGGCGCTTAGTACCCACGCTGCTGCTGGCCTCGCCTGACGCCGCCTCGGCATTATCGGCGCTGGCACTCGACTCGTAGTCCTCCTCATTAAGCCACTCGTTGTACTTTACGCTATCCTCGATCCACTGCACCGATACACGCCACGGGCCAGTATGGTCAGGCGCGTCCTCTGGCTCTGCCGCGTATGGCGGTGCGGCAGTCACCCAGGCGTCGTATGAGTCCGGGTGTGTACCACCAGTGCACGAGCACCATCTCGTTGTGCTTCTTGAGCGTACGGAACCACACGTCGTCGCCCGACACTGCTCCGCCGGCCTCATTAGCCGCGCACCTTGACGCTCTCTACAATATGCGTCGCCTCTTGTTCCGAGCTGACGATGCGGCCACCCAGATCGCTAACAGTCTTGCCAAGTCTGGCGGCATCGTCAGCAGCGATGTCAGACGCAAGGTGCACGCGTACCGCTGGCAACTGGCGGTTATCGGCGAGCTTCTGCCGCACCTGCGTCAGAATGTGACCAGCCGTTGGGCCGGTGGCCCACTGCGTGCTGTCAAGATCCACGCCATTCAGGACTGCAGTATTCGAGCGTCGCGCTGAGCATGTTGTACAGCGGCCCTAGCTCCTTGACTGAGTCGCTGGGGACAGAAAACAAACTGGCAGGCAGCTTTGCTGAGCCAGGCACCTGGCTTCTCGCGGCTCTTGCCCAAGACTCGCTCCTGCGCTATCTGCAGCTGATGCGTAATCTGCGCCAAAAGCTCAGCTGTGATTTTGGGCGCAGGTCGCGTCTGACGGGGCCGTCGATGCTGAGATCTCCACCTCTGTGACGAGCGAGTCCACAATGTCCTCAAACTGCTTCACCACGTCCTCGGATGCGAAGTACGCTGACCACGTCTGCCGCTGGCACTGATGGGTGGCAAGCGACGCCATTTGCGAATACGTGTTTTTGCTTGTTTCTTCTCGCTGTGCTGGTGATGGGCAGAGACTCGTGGTCGCGTGCTAAACGAAAAAATAAATTGAAAAAAGATTGAGCCTTCAGCTATAAAATATGAATAAATGGTGCGCAACTGTGTCTTAAAAGGGCGAGAAAAATGCAAACCGCAAACGCGCGCTGGCTGTGTTTTCCACTTTGCCTGAACAAAGGGGGAGGCGGCGCAAGCGAGGCGGTAATCGCATGATCATGGATTGAAGCTGATTTGATAGAAATAACAATTTACAGTGTCGATGGATCAGGGCTGCTGGCGATCTTGCCGCCCGCTAATCGGCGCGGCGGCGCTTGGCCGGGCTGCTGTTGGCCAGCGTCTCGCGCAGCGACTGTAGTGACGCTGGCGCCGGCAGGATCGGCACCACTGCTTGGTGCGACCCGAGCGGCTGCAGCTGCGGCTGTTGCCTCTGTTGCCCATTGCATTTTGCACCTTCCATCATGCCAGAAATCGGCGGCAGCACCACACGCATGGATGGCAGCGTCTGCGCACCAGGTGGAGTGTTGGCCAGCAGTGAGTCGGGCGAGGGCGTTGGATTATCGCCTGCTTCGCTGCTGGACGATGCGCTCATGTTGCTGGAGCTGCTGTTCGATCGGCGCTTGCGCACCAGCACAGCATCATCACGGCTGCGGCTCATGGCAGAGAATGAGGTGGGTGGTGAGAGACTGGGGACACGGAGCTGGAAGGGGGCCTGCTGAGGAGTGCGCTTTGGCAGAATGTACGGCAGCCCTTCGTGCCTTCTCACTTCGGGGCGAAACGAGGCGGTCGGAGGGACTTTGGCCTCCTGCACGGCTGGCGGTGCCGCCATAGGTGTGGAAAAGGCGAGTGGCGGGGGACCAAGGTACCTGCTCGCCATGAGCGGGGCCGTCGCCTCGGCCAGCTGCTGGAACCTTTCGGCTGTCTCGCTGCTCTGGCCCTGCATGCTAGGCTTGACCACAGCAGATTCTAGGAAGCGAAGCAGGCCTGCAAATGCATCCTGCGTCTTCATGTGGGCTGTACGTAGATCCTGGTTCTCATCGTACAACGCGCGGTTCGCCCGCTGCATGTTGTAGATGCTCTCCTCGAGCTGGTAGATGCGGCTGTTGAGCCGCTCGAATCTGGACATGAGGTCGGGTGCTGCGGGCGTCGCAGGCTGCGCTGCGGGCTGCACGGCAATTGGAGCCAGAGAAGCCCCGGTCGGGGTGGCCGGCGACGCAGCCGCTCTTGGTGTGCTGTGCTCGGACGCTTCATGGGGGCCGCTGGGCTTTGTAGATCCGGGACCACGCCGCTTAATCATCTGCAAGCGCTTTGGCTGGCCACGCAGGAAGTGCAGGTGCTTGAACATCCATAGCTGCGTATCGCCAAAGACGCCGCCATACTCCAGGTCGTTGACTTTGTGGAACCCATACATGTTGAGCTGCCGCACAAAGCTCTGCCAATTGCCATGCTTAAAGTACAGCGGCAGTACCTCCTGCGACAGCTCCATCGGGTCCATGACCTGGAAGCTGTCGCCATCGGCTGTCCACGATATCAGCTGGTCGGTCTTGCTGTCGCTGACCATTGCGTAGAGCTTCGAGACAAAAGCTGCGTGCGTGCGCTGGATCACCAGCCGCGGCTTCTTCCCGCTCTGTGAGGCGCTGTCGCCCTCGTGCTGCTTGTGGAGCTCGCCAGTGATGGGTGAGGGGCTGGCGCTCACTATGCGGTCTCCAGCATCACATGTGCTGGCGTTCTCCTGGGGCTCAGGCGAGCTGGCTGCCGTTGACATGGTCTATGTGTTTTGTATGGTGGTGCACAACAAGGCAAATGGACAAATAAAGTGTTGCAGGCGTGAGAAACAGGCGTGGAGTAAGAAAGTGAAGCGAGCGAAAAATAAAAAGAGGAGAAGAAAGAGGATGAGTGGTTTTTGCGGGCGGTGGAATCTTTGAGGAACAACTTTTTTTTACAAATGTGGCTGCTCATTCAGTAGCAAAAATCGCTCACTCCTTCCTTCCAGCAAATCGCTGGCCTGCCAAGCCGAACCAGCGTCAATGTTGCCTTTTCCGAGACCCCTTGGTGTGGATTATTCTCTTCTTCACATGAGCTTCTGTCCACAAAAGGGATCGACGGACTGCGACAATGTTTTCCTTTCCTTTCCCTATGCCGCGATGAGCGCTTTTTGCCTCCCCACCCAATCTGTCACGTCTGGCGCCTGCTTGCGCGGGAAACAAGCAGCTCTGCCCCCGCCTTCCACAGTGGCAGCGCCTGCCTCCACACCGGCTCTGTTGCGGGCTGCGGGTGTCCGAGATATTTATATTGCCCCTCATTCCCTCGCTGACCCGCACCGATGCTGCATCAGCGTCAGTCTTCTGCTCATCTCTGCCATGCTATTTCGCTTTTCGCAAACCCTGGGTGCCAGACAAGACAAACAGCCAGCAGCTCCGCCATTGTTGTTGCAGCCGCTGATGCAAAGCTGTATCTCCTGGGTGTCTTGGCCAGCTGGTCCTGGCACCAGTTTTCATGTCCATGGTCAAAGGCCATCCAGAGGCATAGATGCGCCCAGAACACTACGTCAATAAGGGCTACATACGCCAGCAGCAGAAGTATCTCAAAATTAAAGCTGGTATAACACTCCGCTAGTATAGATGCTGGGGTGCGCTTAGCAATTGACCAATAGCTCAAAGCTACACCCTGGTCATTCGCTGCTAGATACAAAGCTGGAGACAGCCTCTGCTGTTGCCCAAGCTATATTTAGCATTGCAGCTCCCACAGCCATGCATATGTAGGTGATTGGGTCAAAGTGGAGCTTTACTAGCCTGTATTCTCGGCTACCCCCTCCCTGCCAACGCACCTAAAGCACTTGTAATTGTCCAACGTGTCCACTGAATACTCTGTACACATGTTCAGCAATTCTGTTGAGCGGCTTTCTCATATTCCATTTTTCTCCTCTTGCCCAGGCCCCAGGGCTCCTGAACAAATTTTCTAACGTGCTGCTCAAGTGCCGTGTTATCCGCAGACAATACCATTCGCATACAAGCGCACTGCATGCCAAGTATGGCGAAGTTGTGCGCATTGGATACAACCATGTCTCTCTGTCCAACACCTCCGATGCTCGGCTCGTTCTTGCCACCCATGCATTTCTGAAAGGCCCTATGTATGAAGAGGGGCACCTGACTGAGGCCAATACCTTCTCGACTATCGACCCTGAGGAGAACAAGATACGCAAGCGGCTCATCGAAGAAGCTGATGCGCTGCCGCGCGTCGATGTGCTGCAAAAGTTTATCGATGCAGAGGATCCGGTTACTGGTGACAAGCTAACGCTTCGCCAGCTCCAGTCGGAGGTGGCGCTGATGCTCGTTGCTGGCACCGACACTACCAGCAACACGATAGCGTACGCAATTGTCCATTTGCTTCACAACCCCAGCGTTTACAAGCATGTCACCGAAGAAGTCCGCTCTATATTCCCAGATAGCCCCCAGGTCATCTCGTTTGAGGACGCGAAAGCTAAGCTACCGTGCCTCTCGGCAGTCATCTATGAGACAATGCGAATCAACCCCTCAGCCTCAGGTATACTTCCACGCAGCGCTCCGGCGAAGGGGGCAACAATTCAGGGATACAACATCCCGCACGATACGCAGATTTGCGTGTCAATCGCCGCTTGTCACCGCAATCCGCATACATGGAAGAACCCGATGTATTTGACCCTGAGCGCTTCCTTGGTCCCGACTCAGCAGAGCGAGTCAAGGATATACTGGTATTTGGTTCAGGCGTTCGCGTTTGTATCGGACGAAACCTTGCTTGGCTTGAACTTTACACAGTTCTTGCCAACACCTTGCGCAAGTACGATTTCTCGTTGTCCACGGATGCGCCCTATGGACCACATAGGCTGGGCAAGTCTGGTGCTCCAGTTGAAATTCCGGCTGTGTCCCCACATCAGTACTAACCTGGGGTGCCCAAAGAGTAATTGCTGAATCGTTATTTGACCAGCAATATCAGACTATATTTGGCGAAATATAAACATTTAGCATGAATTACCAGCTACTTGCAATATCTGTCAGACTTGCGTATCCTTGATACCACAAGGGTTACACTTAAAGTCTGTTGGATAGGCAAGAAAAGATTAGGGTCTGCGGGCAAGTGAAAGTAGGAGAGTGCTCGTGAAGGCATATGTGGTCCAATGATCCATTGAGGTACGATTTTGATAGCCATGGTTATGTTGGCGGATGCCGTCCCCAGCTGTCAGACACCCGAATTATACCTGGATATATCCGTGCTATCCTTTTGCATTTACTAACACACGTTGCTAGGACAGCCTGTACCCCTTTTAACATGGTACTAGTGCCTGTCGTTTATCCCTGCTTTTGTCCAACCGAAGCACCTGGCCATGGCCTATCATTCAAACCATTATTTTATCTACCTCAGTCCCACATATCGACGAGCCGATCCACTAACCCGGCGTCACACGTTCCAGCGCACATATGCCTTATGCTATATGTATAATTATACCGTAATCCCAAGTGTCGCTGGTGGCAGCCTGCGGTTTGAGCCGGATTATCTTGAAACTCAGGCTGAATACCAATATGCCGCCGTTGCATTAATCAGGATTAAAGGCTGTTCTCCAAGCACTATGGCTGACAAACAGCAATTTTGGATTTGCATGCAGCTGGCATATACGGGCGTCGACAATCACAATACGTCATGCATTTATCACGGACATGAGAGCTCACAGACCAGGAACATGTCCGCCTCTGCCAACAGCGAGGCACTTTGCCGATGCAACCGCGGACGGAGTTCAGTATGAACACCTATTTATTATGAACACCCATTCACTATGAACAATGGGCATTCGTCGGCCCCGGCGTCGACTGCTTGCGCTCACCGTGCAATACACACATAGCTACCCCATCTGCAATGCAGGTAGATTCCAGGGTATAAAAGGGCAGAATGCTTATGTCGTTTTTCAAGAGAAATCAAGCACCTGCCCGCTAACGTAACATTTGAATTCTACCGTGCGCCGTTTCTTTTCTACCATGATATTAGAGATTCTCTCCTTCGCAACACCACTGGCTCTCCCAGCCGTATCGCTGGCCATAGTGGTCTACGCTGCCCTTACTGTCAAGCGTGCATTCTTCTCGCCCCTCTCCACAATTCCTGGACCGTTCCTGAACAAGCTCTCCAACCTTCCTCTCAGGTACCACACCATGACTGGAAGCTACCACTCATACACTACCCAGCTCCATGCCAGGTATGGCGAGGTTGTTCGCGTTGGCGCAGACTTCGTCTCTCTATCCAGCACGTCGGACACACGTCTCGTTCTAGCAACCCATGCATTCAGAAAGGGCCCGTCATATACCATTGGTATGATGCTGGCAGAAAATTCATTTTCGACAACCAATCCCGAGCTCAACAAGGTTCGGCGCCGGCAGATTGGCGATGCTTTTGCTGTGCACACGATGCGGGCAGTTGAGGACTTGGTTGTTGATGCTGGTGCCAACTCTCTGATCAAGGTGTGGGATGCGGCTCTTGCAGAGCAAGGCAACAAGGCCCGCATCAACTACTTCTACTCGTTCCATCGCGCTGGATTCGATGTTATTGGCGCTCTAGGATTCGGCCAGAGTTTCAATATCCTGCAGACCGGCAACACTGAGGTCATTGACAACATGCAGAACGCCATTCACCTGAAGGTGCTGACCAGCATGATTCCGTTTTCCCGGTTTGTGCCAGCGCTATTCAAGGAGGAGAAGCAGTCGCAAAACGCGACGGTCCAGCTGATCCGAGACACCATCGACATGCGCAAGAAGCTGATCAGCGAGACTGGTAAGCCGCCGCAAATCGACGTGTTGCAAAAGTTTATCGACGCCAAGGACCCAGTGACGGGCGAAATGCTTGCTGATAAGAGCCTGATGTCGGAGATCTTCTTGATGCTCGTTGCTGGTACTGACACCACAAGCAACACGCTCTCGTGGGTCATGATGCAGCTTATGCACCACCCGGATGTGTACCGGCGTGTCACTGAGGAGGTGCGCACAACATTCCCTGACACCTCGCAGGCCATTTCGTTCAGTGAGGCGAAATCCAAGCTCCCGTATCTCTCAGCTGTCATCCATGAGACCATGCGTATCAATCCCTCGGTTGCCGGGTTTCTTCCGCGCTGCGCCCCGGCGGAGGGAGCGACAATTCAGGGACATTACATCCCAGCCGATGCACAGATTTGTGTTTCCACCGCAGCATGCCAACGTAATCCGCGCACTTGGAAGAACCCGGAGACGTTTGACCCTGAACGCTTCCTCGGCCAAGACTCCGCGGAGCGACTTAAGGACTTGCTGACATTCAGCTCGGGCGTTCGGGTCTGTATCGGCCGTAACCTTGCCTGGCTCGAACTCTACACGGTTCTTGCCAATGTATTGCGCAGGTATGATTTTGAGCTGCCCGAGGATGCACCATATGGTGCTCACAAGCTAAGCAACCTGGGAATTCCGGTTGAGATTCCAAGCGAGTCGTTTATTGTCACGTCTCCTGTGAACCCGAAGGTCAACTGCTGGGTTAATGTTTCTCTTGCCAAGGTTTAGTGTGTTAGCATCAGTAAATATGCCGTTGCGGTGTTGGACGCATTGGCAATATATTTGTCAGCGAGGTTGGTCAACGCTCACTGTTTAGAAAAACAGGGACCACCTGTCATGTATGAGCAAATTTCCGAAGCATCGCTTACACATTACATAAATGGAATGCATGCTGCAGTAGTCACTTAGCAAGCGCACTCATATGAAAGCACTATGTGAAAGCACTGCTCGCTGTTGGCAGTAGTAAACTACTTTAGCAAGAAACGACGGTGATTAATATGAACAAATTTGCCCCCTCTCTACGCACAGGCTACAGGCCATTGGGCACCTGGTCGTTGTCACAGGTGTTAACTCGTTGATTAAGCTGTAGAATGCCGAGATTACGAAGCATGGAAGGGCATCAAGAGACAGCTACTTTTATGCTATACATTGCATGGAGCTTGACGTTATTGGAGCTGTAAGATTCGGCCATAGCCTCAATATCGCGAATACCGGCAACACTAGCGCCATCGACAAAACGATGGACGCTATTCACCTGACGGTGCTGGTTAGAATGGTGCAGTTTATCTGGTTCAACCTGGGGCAATCTGAAAAAAGAAGCAGTCAAAAAAGACAACGGTCCAGCATATCTGTGATACTATTGGGATGCACAAGAAGCCAGCCAGAAGACTGGTAAGCCATAGCGGAACGAGAAAATGCAGAAGATGACTTATATAACTGACCCAGTAGCGGACCAGTTTTCCGATGGAGATAATAGTGAGTCTGAAGCTAGGCTGATGCTGGTTGCTAGAACAGATGCTACCAGCAACACGATATCATATGAAATCACTCATTTGGTCTACAGCTTTGCATTGTCAAAGGAGATCGTATGAAAAATACTTGCGAGCATTAGGCACACTACTTTGACGATGTGCTTGTAAACGCCAAAGTCCAATCCACAGCACTTCTCGGTAGTAGTTGGTGAGGCAATGTGTTTGAATTCAGTTGTTTCGGATATGCTATCATTGAAAAAGTACCAGTGTTGACACTCGGAGACTGGAGTCCACCTGCGCCGCCATGAGCAAGGCCGGAACGCATGCGTACAAAGGCCCAGACAGACGATCACCTTTTCTTCTTCCCTTCAGCTACTTTCGAAAAGTTATTATTCATATATACCTAATCACCACTCATCCCCTAGGTTAGCAACCAGCAACCAGCAACCAGCATATTTAAATAATGTTAAATGTTAATTGAACACCATGGGGGTAGAGCCAGAATATTCCAGGAACATGCATTTTTGAGCAATTCCTGTTTTACACTTGCTTGAACTGGCTGATGCCTAGTGCAATCGTGGCTTTTACCTAATCGGCAAGCTTGGCAACAAATAGTGGAATTTTCTATTGTTTTGCATGTGCGGGCTTGGGGTCCTTGCCAAGACCCTGCAAACCCCCTAGCAACCCCATACACATGGACTGTATGTGGTCCAATTTCAGAAGGCGCCAAGCAGCTCAGCCTCAGTTTTTCCGCACCATCTTGGTATTTTGTCGAGGCGATGACCTTGGCACACTATGGCCCTTAGGTAATAGAAAATTTGTGCGGAATTTCCTGCGAGTTCTTGGAAACCTTGCTTAGCGATCTTGGCAATAGAAACATATTGTTGCTCTATTTTCTTTGTTCTACCGCTGGTACACGACTGCGGCCAGAAGTGTGGAAAATATGTGGTATATAAGAAGCTGATATAGCTTCCATCAGCCTCACATGTCCTCACTCATCCACTGACAGCTTCAAGATTGTACATCTAGCTTTTCTACAATGGCATACACAGTCCAAGACCTTTTCGACTATCACCCTGTCAACGGTGTGCCTGGAGCAGCAGCAGGTATATTTGCTATTATCGCTGCAATCCACATCTGGCAGACAATCCACTACAACGCGCCGAAATGGATGTACATCTTGGTCGGCACCGCAGTAGCAGAGAGCGTCGGGTACATCGTCCGTAACGTTCTCATCTACCACACATCCTTGGGCTTGTTTGTCTTCATGAACCTGTGTCTGCTGCTACCGCCCAATGCGCTGGCGCTGTTCAACTACAAGACAATTGGCGAGGTCGTGCGCCGCTCAAACGTGACGGCACACCGGTTCTGGCTCAAGCCCAAGTTCATCACATGGTTCTTCTTTGGCAGCGACATATTCTCGTTCCTGATCCAGGCGACCGGCGGCAGCATGCAGGCGACAGAGAGCACACGCAATGCGGGAAAGTACATTGCCCTGTTTGGCCTGGCGGTCCAGCTTATTTTCTTTGCCTGCTTCCTTGCAATTACCATTTACGTCAAGCGCTCGGCTGTGTATGTGGTCCAGTGCAGGGCCCAAGGACAAGACGGATACAGGGGCCAAGATTAAGCTGATGCGTGTTATTATCGCCACCACTATTCTGCTCTACGTCCGATCCATCTACCGTGTGGCAGAGTTTGCTAACGGGTATGGTGGAAAGATATACAGTGCCGAGTGGGCGTTCTACGTGTTCGACTGCCTGGCGATTCTGTTCAGTTTTGTTATCTACATTTTGTGGTTTGTTGGGCATCACTTCCCACCCCGTGTTCCTGAGGAGGCTATTTCGATGATCTCTGTCTAACCCATATACATTTCTCGGTTGATACATGTTTGTTCTTTAATACAAGGTGTATAGATGATTGGAAACGAAGTTATTCATGGCAAGCTCTTCCAATACACGCAAAGCGGGAGATATGATCTCTCTCCTCGTATCCATTGTGTTCTATTTGATTTATTTGCAATTCCGACTGTCCAGCGCTGATTCGAACTCGTCACGCTTGTTGGGGATGGAGTATTAGCACATGGAGGGATAGCCGCATTTGCACATGCTCACCTAATTGGATATCTGTCTGCGCAACATGCCCTGTGGGATCACACCAGCGCATGGATTATTTGGTCGAAAGGGAAAGATATGCACAAAGCACAATAAGTAATCACGTTATGAAACACCGCCTGCGATATTGAATTTGGAACTCGGATATTGTACAATTAGCGCAGCATGCGGGATTGCCTGGCGGCATTTTTGTTACAATTACAGAATTAGCTCCACTCCTCACCATACATGAGCGTTGGTGCAATTACCTAAAACACAGGCTATTGTACTCGAGATACATGCAAAGGCACTGCTGCAGTGTTGTGCTCTGCCAAGCGATGCCTTTCACCCAGAATAAAAGTATCTTTGTCCTCAAATTCCGCAGACTTGCCTACCACAGAGTATATATGCTGCTGTTGCCGCACTCGCTCGCTATGCTTCCACAAAAATGCGTATCAGCCTTTTCTATAAACTCAATCTGTATGCTCTTTAGAAGATGAACGTAGCCAAAATCTCCCCTCTTATGCTTGCTGTGCTTCTTACATCAGTTTCTGCAGCACCTATCCCGAATCCCAACCCACAGTATATTACAGGCGCACGGCAGTACACACCCCAACAGGCGCTGTGGATGTACCTCTGGCTGATGGCAAAAAGTCGCTAAAGGCCACCAGGATTCCATTGTACTCTCTTGTAGTTGTTATATCTTAGTATTAATACCAAATTTATGGTGCTCGTGATGCGAGCCCGGCTAGTCAGAATGGTTTAGACAGTCGATAATGCGGCAGGGAATCTGCCACGGGGCTTCACGGCCTAGGACCGATATAAAGATTGCGTCTTTGCTCGAAGCCGCTCCATATACGCGGTGAGCCGATGTGAGATTTGCCGAGTCGAGCCGATCTCTGCTCAGCCGCTCCTATTTTGTCAAACATTTTTCACTAAAGCGCTGGGCTCTAGCCCCGACTCGCTTCACAGTTTAGCGTTCCGACCAATTTTTCTCTCCAACAATTGCAGTCTTTTACAATGGGCAAATCGTCAAAGGACAAGCGTGACGTTTACTACCGGCTGGCAAAGGAGCAGGGCTGGAGAGCGCGCAGCGCGTTCAAGCTGCTGCAAGTGGATGAAGAGTTCAACATATTCGACGGTAGGTACAAACAGGGAGCGCTTCTCTCAAGCACATGGGGGCAATACTAAATGTGCAGAAGTAGGTGTTACGCGAGCGGTTGATCTATGTGCAGCGCCTGGCAGTTGGTCGCAGGTGTTGAGCAAGAAGCTGAAGCGGCAGGGTGATGTGGACCCAAAGATCGTTGCAGTGGACCTGCAGGCCATGGCACCGTTGCCGGGCGTGATCCAAATCCAAGGCGACATTACAAAGCTGACAACGGCGGAGCAGATCATCGGACACTTTGACGGCGAGAGCGCAGATCTGGTGGTAAGCGACGGTGCGCCTGATGTCACGGGTCTGCATGACCTGGACGAGTACATCCAGGCGCAGCTGATTCTGGCAGCACTGAACATCACGACGCATATTCTGAGAAGAGGCGGGACATTTGTGGCCAAGATATTCCGCGGCAAGGACGTTACGTTGCTGTATGCGCAGCTCAAGGTGTTCTTTAAGACGGTGCATGTGGCGAAACCAAGATCGTCGCGCAATTCGAGCATCGAGGCATTCATCGTGTGTCTGGATTACAACCCGCCAGCCGACTACGTGCCAAACATGGCAAATCCGCTGATGGATGTGCCATATAACATGGAGAACCCGATTGTCGGTAGCAACAGGGTGGTCGTTCCGTTTGTTGCGTGCGGCGATCTGCGCGGGTTTGATTCGGACCGGACGTACGGGCTGGAGTTTGAGGGCACGCCGTCATACGAGTCAAGGGAACCGACCCAGTCGCCGATCAACCCCGCCGTACAAGAAGGCGCTGGAGCTGAAGCGCTCGAACTTTTACAACAACTCGCTGTAGCATGTCTGGAATATATTTTAGTCGTCGTTGAAAAAGCTCATGTCGATGCTGCCCAGATCAAACAGGTCATCTGCGGGCTGTTCCGGCTGTGCGGTATCCAGGTCTATGGCTTTCTGCTGCTGGTCTTTGGATCCCAGCATCGGATTCTCCTGTGCAGGCTGCTTTGAGGCCCTGCTGGGTGTCTCCGCTGTCATCTGATGGACCGAGTCCTGCGTGACCAGGTTGATGGGTCTGTTCATCTGCGACACCGTGATCTGGCCCGGCCGGTTTGCGTGGTCTGGGGCAAAGATCTTCTCAATCGACGCTTCCGTGACAACCAGAAACGGCGGGGTGCCGGGCATCTTCATCGACACAACATCGCGCAGTACGATAGAGCTGTCAGCGGTCAGAAACTGGCCGTATTTGCGCATGACTTGCTTGTGGACTGAGGCTCGTATTTCGCCGGTGGGATCGACAAGTACTGCGCTGCTGTCAACGTCGGACGAGTGCACGTCGCTGATGCGCACCAGCATCGTCGGCACGCGCTTTGTCTCGGTGTACTGAAGGACTGTACGGATGGGCCACTTGGCGTGATTGATATCTGCAGTGATGCTGGCGGCATTTGACGGCTTGTAATCGGGCATCTTCAGGAACTTTAGTAGCTCTACCCATGTGTCGCTTGCAAAATCCGAATCTGCCGCACACTCGCTGCGGACCTTCCTCGTTAGCGGTGTCCTGAATTGGGGTGCTGGTCGCTGAGTGACCGAGCTCAACGACACTTGCTTGCCAATTAATCCTGCGGGTCCGGGAATCTCTGTAGACGCAGGTCCTGTGGCTGGCGTGCCTGTGGTGGTGGGCCGAGTTTTGGCAACCGATTCAACCTGGTGCACAACACTGCCGGGGCGCCGGGCGCCGGGCGGGCGCGGGGTCGAGTAGGGGCTGCGGAAGGGCCGCGACCCAATATTGGGCTGGGATGGGGGCGACGGGCGCTGTGGCGTGGTGAATTGCAGTGACTGGTGGGGCACTGGACGGTGTGGTGTGGATGCTGGTGGGTGGAGCTGATTGGTGAGGTTCGGGGCTGGCGACTGCGGTCTGGGAGCAGGGCGGGCTGAGGGCAATATCTGCACTGGCCTCTGAATGCGTTTCTGGAGCGCTGGGGGTGGTGGGCGCAGCGACGGGCTGGGCTCAGGCATATCCAGCCCCAGGTCTTCGTCCAGCAGGCCGTCGAGCAGGCCATCAGCGCCGTGCAGTTCGTCCAGTGTGCCCAGATCAAAATCCAAAGCGCCATCCTGACCTCTGGCGTCAGCATTGCTGCTCGTTGCCGTAGGGGCTACAGCGGGTCGTTTTGCTGGTGGCGGCTGCGTCTGCTTCTTGTTTTCATGCAACTTCTTTATCGCATCCTGCAGAGACGAGAACATGGTGATTATATATGGAGTTAAAGAGCACCAAAGCTGTTTCACCCAGAGACATGGCATCTGGCCATTTCTGAAACTGGCTGCGCAATGTGTCAATCATGGCGTTATGGCGCGCCCGAAAATCTTAGAAACGGGGCTTTCAGCAGGGACTTGAACCGGATAAGCATATCCTCGAACGACAGGAACAGATCGAATGCCCACAGCGCCGTGTCCTGGGCCCAGAACCCAATCCAGTTGGCCAGTATGCCTGTTAGACGTCGGACGCTGAAGCGTGAGCCGGACTGGCGGATCTCCACTGCACGGGTGTCGCGGATTGACATTAAGCAGTAGTGGCTGAGACGGGTCCATGTCTTCAGCTGAGCATGCTGCTGCACGGCCGGCGGCTGGTCGGCAAACAGCTTTTGGTCGACCATGCGCAGCAGGTCGTTGGTTTTGAGCACCAAGAGCAGGACAGGCGGCACCGATGCCAGCACTTCAGTAATCTGAGCGATCAGGTTCGGATGCTGCTGCAGCATCGTGTCCATGCTGAACGACGCCTGCTCGGTCGTAGACGCCAGCGCCTTGTTTTCAATGGTGTCCCAGTTTTGGCCAGTCAGGATGGTGGAGAACAGCTTGTAGAGGTCAGTGCCCGATAGCCGCTTCGACCAGTACCGGATCTGCTCCTGGTCGCCGCGCATCATGGCGTGCCACATTTCGGCGTACTCGTAGCGGAACCGTGGGGGCAGCTGGCGGTACAGCCCGTGGTCCAGCAGAACCAGATCGAAATTGTGGCCGTGGGCGGTCTCGGATCTGTCGCGAGGCCTGACAAACATGTTGCCTGGGTGTGGGTCGCAGTGCAGGAATCCGTCGACAAACGTCATCTCGGCAAAGACTCTGCCAATCTGCTTGGAGACTTCAGCTGGATCAATGTTGTGCTGCCTCAGATACTCCAGGCTGTCGCACCGCTTGCCGTCAACGTACTCCATGATCAAGACGCGCTCCGACGCCTGGATCATCCGCGGCACGGCCAGCGGAATGTCGGGCCGTTTTGAGAAGTTCCAGAGGACCTGCTCGGCGTTGTTTTTGTCGCTGCGGAAATCCAGCTCCTTGGGCAGACTCTCCTTCATCTCGGCGCTGAGCCACATGAATTTGAAGTCGGCGAACATGCTGTGGATGAACTCGAACATCACCGAGACGGTTGCAATGTCAATGTCGCTGTACTTGCGCACCGTCGGGTGCTGTACTTTGACGGCCACGGGCTGGCCAGTCGATCTCAGCACGGCTCTGTGCACCTGCGCCAGCGAGGCCACGCCGATGGGCGTCGGATCAAACTCGCTGAACATGTCGTCGATAGCTTGGCCGAACTCGCTGTGGATCACACTATTGACGTCGTCGAGGGAGCTGGCTGTGTTCTGGTCCTGCAAGGCCTGCATTGTGGAGCACCACTCGAGCGGCAGCACGTACTGCATGGCGCTAATGTGCTGCCCCAGCTTAATATACACGCCGCCATTCTTCATCAGCGCGAGTTTGACGCGCTCGGCGCTCCGCTGGTGCACCAGCGACCGCTGGTCGAGGATCTGCTGCATCTCGGCAGCACTCACCGGCTCACTGGGCAGTTCTGGGAAGTGGCGCAGGTAGTCGTACGCTACTTTGCACGTGACGCTAGCCGCCACCGAGCATCGCTGCAGACTGGCAAACACCAGGTACGCAGTGTCGTAGTTGTAGACTGTGTAGCTGCCGAGTGCCAGGGCTCCACCGGTAACAATTGCGGTGCGGCGGAAGCGCTTTGACTGCAGAATGCTGCTTTCGAGGACGTCTGCCTGGCTGGTGTGCATGCGGCGTGGTTGTTTGGCGCGGAGAAGGCGTGCCCGGGAGCTGAGCAGTCGGAATGCCGCCATGGCTGGTTGTGTGCCCCTCGGTCCTGCCAGAAGCATGGTGGGGCAGTGCTTTTTGGTAGCGCGGTTTGGTGTAGAAACGGATGGTAGATGAAAGCAGAAAGGGCGTCAGCTGGAAAACGAGCGCTGGCAAAGATAACAGGCAGGTGGAGGGGCGCGATTATGAAGGCCATGCAATTGGATGCCTCGCTCGCTGCGGCTTGATAGGCTGGGCCACAGCAGCGGCAGCGCCATTGTCGGAGCCTGGCCGTAGCGGCTTTTCACACTCCTACGTTTCTGAACATACTCTTTTTTCTCCGCATGTCGTTGCGCATTCTCTGCACCAGACCGCCAATCGCCAACCAATTTGCAAGCTGCACGTATTCGATTCTGAGAATGGCCTCGCCTGAACAACGCCAGACGGAAATCGCCCAGGGGCTCACGCACATTAGGGAGCTGGTGGAGGCCAAGCACACCACGCCGACTGCGCGGCTGGTAGCAGTCAGCAAGCTGAAAGCCGTCGTCGGATCTGCAGATTGCGTACGATCTCGGGCAGCGGCACTTTGGCGAGAACTACGTGCAGGAGCTGGCGGACAAGGCCCAGGAGCTGGCGACGGACATCAAGTGGCACTTTATTGGACGGCTCCAGAGCAACAAGTGCAAGATGCTGGCAGCAATCCCGAACCTGTGGGCAGTCGAGACCATCGACGACGCAGCCAAGGCACGCAAGCTGGATGCGGCGTGGGCCAGTGCGGGGCGCGACAGGCCGCTCAACATCTACGTGCAGGTGAACACCAGCGAGGAGCCAAACAAGGGCGGCGCCGAGATCGACGACGTGCCCGGCGTGGTCGAGGCAATCGGGAGCAGTGCAAGAGCCTGCGAGTCATTGGCCTGATGACGATCGGGTCCATCGAGGGATCCGACCAGATCCCCAACCCCGACTTTGTGCGCCTGGTGAAGCTGCGCGACGCGATCCAGAGCCAGACCGGCCAGGCGCTGGAGCTGAGCATGGGCATGTCGGGCGACTTCGAGCACGCGCTGGAGCTGGGCGCGACCAACGTGCGAGTGGGCTCCAGTATCTTTGGTTCGCGCAAGATGAAGAATTAAATTGCTGCTCAGGCACTGACCAACTGTGACCAGGTGCCATGGCGCCATGTGTAGCTGGGTGTGTTATCGGTAGGCGCTGGCTCGCGCCGTTGCCCGCTTCGGGAACAGCCTGCAGAAGTGATTGACTGCAGAGCCCTATCAAAAAGCGGGCGCAATGCCTCGCCTGCCCAGCCAGGCGGCGTGTTTTGCCCAATGGCTATTTGGAACTCGGGCCCACTCCGACGTCTTCCCAGACCCGAGTGAACACCACTGCCGCTCCCCCAACCCTGGTGCGCTGCAGTTGCAATCGATGGCACAGATCGATTGCCTGCTGCAAGCTAGAGCCGCGACCGCTTTGGTCTTCTTTTGCAAGTGGGACGAGAGACCTTCTCTGATCTCCAGCACTCGCACTGTCTCCTCGGGCCTGTTTTAGAAGGACGTACTCTCCCATCTCTATTTTGGGGGCGGGCCAGCGCATGAAAAGTGTGTCCCTTCTGCGGGCCCGCACACGCAGCACAAGCCCTCCACCACTCCTGCTCGCCCTACATCTCGCATGCCTGCTCCGAGAAGCGACAGGTTGCGGTCGAGCATAGTTGCTCCGCGCGCATTGCCAGAGCGGGTGTGTGGGGAGGGCCGCCCGAGATTTCTTTAAAAGGGCAGCATGACCCACCACACCTCGGCCATGATACCAGCAGAATCCTTTTTATCTCCTCCCGCCTTTTTGTTTTATTTCCAAGCACACTCTATACACGTCCTCTATTTCTCTCTCTATATTTCAAGATGGACAGGAACCCTAGGTAAGAATCTGGCATCTTGTTCTGCTCTGCAGCGCGCCAATGCCTGTGCATGCATCAATGCACATGTCCCGCCGCCCCCCGATCCAAGCACGCAAGGCGCAGCCCTCGCCTGCGGGCCTGTTTTCTTACTCGGTGATGTCCCTCCGTCCCTCTCCTCCATTGCAGCGTCGCTTGGGCGGGCATATATGCTGTCCAGGAGTCCGGCGTATTTCTCTATTGGAACATCCTTGATTTGCAATCATTGCCATCCAGGTCACGCAGCAGCAGCTGTGGATCTCTCTACTACACGGCGTGGAGGGGAGGGGCTCGCCTCGTCCTCCTGCGTGTATGTGTGCGTGGCTCTCTCGTGCAAGTCACACGTCTGCGGTGTATGTAGAGGAGAGAATCGCTGAGCGCAGCCGCGAGGAGGGCTCTCCCCTGTCACGGAGCATCGGATGCCGGTTGTGCAGATTTCGTTCCAGTCATGAGGCCCTCCCATCCCGGTTGTTCTCTTGCATCGCATTCAACATCCTGCAGCGGGGCGGGGGGAGCACACGCCTTCTAGCTGAGTACATGAACGCTGTGGCTCTTTCGACACTGCACATATGAACAGCTGGCGCCTCCTTCTTTCCCTCGCTTCCCTCTCACTCTTTCATTACACGCTCATTCTGCTAACCGCCCTCCGCCTTTTTCATATTATGACGCTCGATAACGGATACTTTAGCACTACTATTCCTCTGTCGACTGCCAAGGCCACCACCCCAGGCGTCCAGTCTGATGTGCCCGTGGCGACCCTGCCGACTCCCCTGAAGCGCGTCGTCTCTGGCGCCGCCCTCAAGGAGCTGCTGGCGGGCTCGGCCGGCCAGCCCAAGACCCCCAGCCACGGCGATGCCGAGTTCCGTGACTACACGCACTACGAGCTGCCCGCGATCTGGTCACCATCAAGAACACGGTCATCATGCACCTGTCGGCCACCTTTCTGCGCACCCCCTCCAGCATCGACTCGGCCCACGCCTACCTGGCCAGCGCCTTTGCCGTCCGCGACCGTCTGCTGCAGCGCTGGAACCTGACCAACGAGGTAAGTGGCTATGCACAATGCATTTGCGCACACATCTGCACGGAGAATGATGACGTTTGCGGCGGTGTGTGCATCACCAGCCCTCGCCCTGGCAACAGCCAGAGAAAATCGGCTGCATCAAAAGCGGCAATTGGCCGAAAGAGAATGGTGCCGCTAATGCCATCGCTGGTCACTAAGCAACGTGTCCCACCTGTCACATCTGTGTAGTATCACGACCGCATCAATGCCAAGCGCATCTACTGACATGTCGCTCGAGTTCCTGATCGGCCGTACCTTTGACAACGCCCTTCTGGCGTCAACCTGCGCGAGGAGTACTCCAAGGTGCTGGGCGAGGTCGGCCTTCAAGCTCGAGGATATCATTGACGAGGGAGCGCGATGCTGCTCTCGGCAACGGCGGCCTCGGCCGTCTGGCAGCCTGCTACGTCGACTCGATGGCGTGCAAGGACTACCCTGGCTGGGGCTACGGGCTGCGCTACAAGTACGGCATGTTCCAGCAGCAGATCATCAACGGCTACCAGGTCGAGGCGCCCGACTGCTGGCTCGACACCCCAACCCCTGGGAGTTCCCGCGT
The DNA here is from genome assembly GCF_002104995.1 of Linderina pennispora. Classification (NCBI taxonomy): domain Eukaryota; kingdom Fungi; phylum Kickxellomycota; class Kickxellomycetes; order Kickxellales; family Kickxellaceae; genus Linderina; species Linderina pennispora. The sequence goes on along the minus strand of NW_024468269.1, from coordinate 75,257 downwards.
CCTGACGTCACGTACCCGGTCAAGTTCTACGGCCATCTGGTGCACGACCCGACCAACCCGCGGCGCTTCAAGTGGGAGAGCGACGTTGTGTACGACGCCATGGCATTTGATGTGCCTGTCCCGGGCTACGGAACCAAGAACGTCGGCAACATCCGCCTGTGGAGCTGCAAGACCAACCACCTGTTTGACCTCAACAAGTTCAACTCGGGCGACTATGCCGGTGCCACCGGCGGCCAGGTTGCCGCCCAGGTTCTGACCGACGTGCTGTATCCCAACGACAACACCAACGAGGGCAAGGAGCTGCGTCTGCGCCAGGAGTACCTGTTCTGCTCGGCCACCCTGCAGGACATTATTGCGCGCTTCAAGAAGACCGGCAAGCCCTGGGTCGAGATGCCCGACCTTGTCGCCATCCAGCTCAACGACACCCACCCGACCCTGGGCGTGCCCGAGCTGATGCGCATCCTCATCGACGAGGAGGGCCTGGAGTGGGACGCCGCCTGGGACATCACCAAGCGCGTGTTTGCGTTCACCAACCACACCATCCTGCCCGAGGCCATGGAGAAGTGGCCGGTCCCCATGCTCGACAAGATCCTGCCCCGCCACATGGGCATCATCTACGACATCAACCTGTTCTTCCTGCAGGAGGTCGAGAAGCTGGTATCCCAACGACCGCGACCTGCTGCGCCGCATCTCCGTCATCGAGGAGTCGAACCCGCAGCAGGTGCGCATGGCGTACCTGGCGTGCGTCGGCTCGCACAAGGTCAACGGTGTCGCTGCCATCCACTCGGACATCATCAAGCAGACCATCTTCTCTGACTTTGTCAAGGTGCAGGGGCGAGGACAAGTTCATCAACAAGACCAACGGCGTGTCCGCCGCGTCGCTGGATGAACGAGTGCAACCCGGCCATGAGCGCGCTGATCACCGAGGTCGTCGGCGACAGCTCGTGGATCAATGAGCTGACCAAGATCAAGGCCATTGAGGCCAAGGTCGACGATGCCGACTTCCGCGAGCGCTGGTGGGCCGCCAAGCAGCAGGCCAAGGCCCACCTGGCCGAGTACATTCTCAGCACTACCGGCATCAAGGTCAACCCGAACGCCCTGTTCGATATCCAGGTCAAGCGCATCCACGAGTACAAGCGCCAGTTCATGAACATCCTCAGCGTCATCCACCGCTACGGCCAGCTCAAGAAGATGTCTGCCGAGGAGCGCGCCAAGCAGCTCCACCGCGTCGTCATCTTCGCCGGTAAGGCTGCGTCGGGCTACTGGGTTGCCAAGCAGGTCATCAAGCTGATCAACTCGGTGGCCGAGGTCATCAACAACGACGAGGAGATTGGCGATGTCCTCAAGGTCGTCTTCATCCCCGACTACAGCGTCACCGCCGCCGAGTCCATCATCCCGGCCAGCGACATCTCGCAGCACATCTCGACTGCTGGCACCGAGGCGTCGGGTACCTCGAACATGAAGTTCTGCCTCAACGGCGGCATCATCCTTGGCACTGTCGACGGCGCCAACATCGAGATTGGCGAGGAGGTTGGCGAGGAGAACATCTTCTTCTTTGGCTGCCTTGCCCACGAGGTCGAGGACTTCCGCCACTACCTGCGCTTCCACCAGCCCAAGCCGGACGAGGCGCTGCAGGCTGCGTTCGACCTCATCCAGGCCGGCACTTTCGGCGAGGCCCACATCTTCCAGCCGCTCATCGACTCGATCCTGCGCGGCGGTGACGTGTACCTGCTGTCTGTCGACTTCCCCTCGTACATCCAGGCCCACCAGGCCGTCGAGGAGGCCTACCGCGACCACGACGAGTGGATCACCAAGTCCATCCTCAACGTTGCCCGCATGTCCAAGTTCTCGTCTGACCGCTCCATCCAGGAGTACGCCGAGGAGGTCTGGAACATCGAGCCCCTGCCTGTCGATAACTCCAAGGTCTAAGTCGTAGAAACGCATTAGTTTCGCTCGATTTTCTCTATTCATTTCATTTCTTCCGTTTATACGATAATGCGGGCCGTAGCATGGCCAGCAGCAATATACGCCGATCAGTAGGCAGTATTCTGGACCATAGGCGCAGAGTCGCCAGCCCGATCGACCGCACATTTTGCGTGTTGCTGAAAGCAGGGGCTCTTTTTGCGCTGTTTGTCGCCCGCGTGTTCAGCGGTGACAATTTTGATTTTCCTGTGCCTGCTGTGTGGGCCCACCTTCTATATTTGGCACCGGGTAACTGCTATTCGATTCGCTGGACAGGACGGAACCCCTGCGGCACTGGTGCATCATCTAGCGAACGATGAGCCAAGCAGTATTCAGAGGCAGAACGCGATCGAACACACTCGAAGCTGGCTGCTACTGAGGCTGCGGCTATGGCTGGCTGGCTGGCTGATCAACGGACTGATGTGGGCCCTATGTGCCAGCTGTTCTTGTGACCGCTTTGCTTTAATTTCCTGCAGCCAGCTCCACTGCTACCCCTACCATCATCACCACAACCACCACAACCACCACAACCACAACTACCATTGTTTACAGGTTTCGGGCGGTACACACGCTCCCAATGCAACACAAACGTCGTGCCGCTATCGGGAGAGAAGGCGCGGCCAAGACCAACAAATACGGTAATTACTAATCCTCTAGAGAGCAGGCTGTTTGTCACATCGAGCGATATCGCCTTCAACGGAAATACAAAAGTGCCGCCCGCAGCAGAGGCCAAGCCCACAAATTATAAATTGGCCAAACTTTGATCGCTTCGGCGGGGGGCTGGCCAATGGGCGTGTGGGCGTTTATTTTTGACCTTTGCCGGTATAAAGGCCGCCTCGCCGGCCCCGATTGCGTGTACTCTCTTGCTTTTTCGCACACACGCTCATAATTAATATTTCTTCTTTTTCGCTTCCCTCACTTCTTTTGCTTTGGGACACCAAATCTAGTGCTTTTTCTTCTTTTTGGAGTTTGAAGCTATTGCCCTTAACCTCAGGCTCTTTTTCTTTCTCTTTTCTCCCCTTTATTCTTGCATTTTTGCAGCCCTCATTTCTCTTTTTCGTAAGCAGCAGCAACGCGCATCGACAGCACCTCCTTTCTTTACAAGCAATGCGAGAAGAACCCCGATTTCACAAGCAGCCGAAGTTCTGCGTCAACAACTGCGGCTTCTATGGCTAACCCCACTCTACAACAATAGTGCTCTCGAAATGCTTCAAGGAGCAGGAAAGCCAGCCAAAAGCAGAACCAGCAATGTTGGCGCAGTTACGTTTTACTTTCCACCCAGCGTTCTTTGCTTTTTGTCGTGTCTAGGCGGGCCACAGGCAATTGCGCTTAGAAAAAAGCGTGCGACGGCTGGTGTCAGCACGTTTCTCACGTGCCGGCATTATAGTGTTGCCATTTTTCTCCCTCTGTTCCCCCTTTGCCTACTCTGGCTCCATTTTCTCACCTGTCTTCTAGTCTGGCAACACGGGCACAGGCAATACTGCCTGCTGTTCGCCTGCTGGTGTGAGGGAGGGGGCCCACGAAGCGGATCACTTTTTTTTACATCCCTTTTGTGAGGGGAAAGGGCCAGCGCACGTCTGGACTCTGGGTGTTTTCTTGGACTAGAGATGTGTGTACATACGTTTCATGCACGTCCCCCTATTGCTTAATTTCGACTCTGGGCTTTCTCCCGTATGCCGCGCAGATGAGCCATTATATGCTGCCATGTCGAACACAGCCAAATCAACACTATCACGCAGATGCTCTAACCCGGCACTCTTCCTTACTGACAGCTCCCCCAAACGCCCTCTGTCAATGTTCTGCCTCACATATGCGTTCCGCTGCCGCCAGTCAGACACCAACCGGCCGCACTACCATTTCAGTCACCTTGCCGTGGATGGCTTGCAATGAACAAACGCGATTGCCTGCTGCCGCCGCTGCGCCGCTGCTCTACCACCACCCACTACCACCACTGCCACTCCATACCACCACCACTATCAGCGACTACTGCAGCAGTTGCGCAGTCGGCAAGCACGTCTCGGAGCCGGCCACTGCAATCACAACCCACTGGTTGAATCCTGATTCACACCAACCCGACACATCCTCCCTCGTTGTCGAGCTCGGCGCCTGGTTCGGCATGCCCTGCCGCTGGTCGCGGCTCTCCGTCGGCCTCTCGGGCTCCTCAACGCCGACGAAGCGGGCACAGTGCCAACAACGGGCCGGCTGCCTTCAAGCTTGCCGCTCGCGAGTGCGCTGCGTGAAGCAGACGACAACAAGTGGCTCGCGTGCGAACACATCTTCTGCCGACACCCACGGATTCCAGATCAGCACGCCTGCGGGGGGAGGTTATTGGACTTTATGTTCGCGCGACGCAAGGGACCTGCGAGAAGGAAACCCAAGGATCAACGACGCATCCAAGGCGCCGTTAGCTTCCTCGCAATAGACTAAGGTGGAGCCGCGCCTCCGGGCACGTCTGATCTCATTATCCCACTACTTATCCTCACCAACCTCTTACCTCTGTTTTTCTATTTCCTTTTATCGTTATCCTTTCCTTTTTCTTTTTTTGCATTTTTGAAGTGTAAAATTCAAGCTTTTGTTTCTAGCAAAGCAAATGAGAAACCTTCAAAAACAGCCAAAAGTGTCTTGTGATTGAGCCGGGCATGCGTGGGTGCATATACGACGGGGCAACAGCCTTGTTCAGGCCTGCACAGGCGGGCGGCCTATTCCAATAACACCCATATAGCAAATATTGGCTAGCGCAGCGTCTTTCATCGAGTCACCGTGCGCCACCGTATAATCTTGCTTATTTCTCCAACAAGGAGCCATTTCTGTTGCCACTCATTCAGGCTTGTCTGCTTTTTGCATATTTTCCCGTGTACCACTACTCTTTCTATTCATTCAACTCTTTCTGCGAATCGGCCATTGCACCTTTCCACGCCAAAAGCAAACGAGCGGGCGAGCCGCCTTTTACAGCAAACTTATGAGCGGACAAGACCAGTGTTCGTAGCGCCGCTGCTTATTTACCACGAGCGTGGCTGGCGGGCCCATGCCAGTGAACATAAACGCTAACACAGCCAAATGCGAACTGCCACTTTAGCTGAAAAACCACTTCATTCAACGGAAACACGGTCATTCTGATTATCCCCACTACTTCTGCAAATTACCAGAGGTAGGTTACTGGCATTGCTGCTGAGTCATTTCGAGAGAAAAAAGCAGCTGAAAAGCGCTCTGCATTCTAACGCGTCCCTTTTTCTTTATCATAGAAGCGCAGCAGCGCCTTGCCAGTTCAAGAATATTAATGGAAGGAAGCATTCTGCCGCAGACGCGCAGCAGCAGAGGCCCCCGTACAGCAGAAGACATCGGACAGACGGCCAGCGGGGGCACTGGGCGCAGCGACACAAACAGAGTCAAAGAGATAGGCGCAGGGACGCTGGCAGTTGAATCTCAGACCCAGCAGCGAGGCAGTGGCAGAAAAAGGGGGTTGTCAGTCACGAGTCAGTCCAGTTTGAAAGCATGGCCCCGCCCAGAGCAATATCCCCCGGTTAAATTCTTCAGAGGTCATGGGCTGCCACAGACAAACCCAGCGCAGCCAGGACGGTTCGCGTGATGCATGTTGACGATTCAGATGCGACCCGGAAGATGGGGCCACGGGCCGAGGCGAAGAGCTGATTGAGGTCGATGAGTGCCTAGTCCAACAAGTGCCGGGATCTGACCGGGGCAGCATCTGTGGGCAGAGGATCACCGTCTGGCCTAGAGGTACTCAACAAGGCAAATGAGTCGGTCACGCCGAAGTAGCTTGAGAGAACGCAGTATGGACTTAGGATCTACTGCTGCAAGTTACAAGCGTCTTCTAGCAAGCAATCCAGGCTCTGGCACAAATGCCGCGTGGCAGCCTGCGAGAGTCCATCCAATTCGCCTGCAAGAGGATGCAGTAAACTCGTCGCCGCCTTGTCGTCTGTGCCCAGGGCAACAGTCGCGGAGACTGTATGGATACTGCGTCGATAAGGCTCATTGAAACCGCCAAAGTGTCAATTGCGGCCGGCTTGCAACCTAAGCAGCAAGCACGATAGCCACAGCAGCAGCAGCATAAGCAATTCCTCCACACCACCGAGGCGCGGCTGCTCGCCACGCCCGCCTAATCAAACAGCGGTGAATTAAGCTCATCACACATCGCGCTACTGGCGCTGCGGCGAGCGGCGTATTCTACTTCGGACTCAGATCACGACGAAGCTGCCAGAAATATACACAGAGTATCAGTCGACGACCTCGCCATCCTAGCGCCGGGGCCTTGTGCTTGACCAGGGCGCGAAAGTCAATGGACACGCGTCAATTATTCTTGGAGTCGCCATCTCTCGCCCACGTAACCTACATCGCCCACATCGCCCCACATCAGCACCACAGGCTTCTCCAGTTAGGTTCAGCCCGGAGGGCAAAGCGTCGACAGACTGCAGAACTGTGTTGATTAGTTCCTCGGCAGGAACATCCAGCAAAGCATTCTGACGCTGCGTCGGGGTTGAAAGATCGGAAACCCACGTTCAAGCAGACCGACTCATGTCGGCAGTGCAGTTGCTCAACTCTACGCCTGCGCTGACAGTCAACTTTATTTGCGGCGCTCGTTTTGAAATCACCGCGTCTGCAGGACGCAGCGTCACGATGAAGTTTTGACGCCAACGACATGACGCGCTGGATTACTTTGAAACGAATGCGTTTTGTATTTATGCGGGTCAGCCAATAATCGACGATGGAGTCGAGTGTTTGAGGAGCTGGCTTGGTTTGATCCGCAGCAGCAGCGACATGGCCATCAGCATGATATTCATGTGCTGGGCAGATCCCAGTCCAAGGCCGCATTGCCGGCAGTGATTGACGGATTGCCAAGGGTGTTTGATGCGCAGCAGCGATTGGCCACCACACGATTTGAAGTGTCATATATTGCACGTGGCGAGAGCTGACCAGGCCTACAGCACTTGACTTGATTTTCGTTTCGTCAGAGGATGAGCAGGGGCGAAAAGATCTCGCTGTAGCAAGCTTCAGAAACCAGGACCTAGCTTCGGCTTGTCCAGCGTCTGGACAGTGCAGCGGCCACCGCTAGGACCCTTCACATCAGGCCACCATTACTGGCTCCGGCCAGCAAGCACCCGCAAGCGACAGCTGCTGCGGTGATGACGACAGCGGCTGATGACAGCGATGGTACGAATGGGGCGTTGAAAAGGAGCTACCAGGCTGCGGACAGCAAGCAACCACCCTGGCTGCCAAGCCAGACCAGTTCTCGGCGGCCCCTTCGTCACCCACGTCTCAGCACAGGCGGCCGCGTCAAACGGACGCCAGGTTGCCTGGCAGAGGTCGGCTCGGACTCATCTGGTAGACGACGAATTGTGGGCACAAGCGCGAATTTTTCCACTACTTGACTACACGCTTAAGTTTTGAGTACCCCGCTGGGCGAGCGCAAGGCACGTTCGGTGATGGGCAGGACATCTCGCGCCTGTACAGGGGCGGCTTCCTCAACGACACGTCATGGAGTTTTACATTGCGCTATATCTCCAGAGGACGATACGCAGGAACAACCCAGTGCTTGCACAGCGATGCTGCTTCTTTTTCAACACATTCTTTTTCAAAAGCTGTCGTCCCAGCGCAAGCCGCGCAGGCCGCGCGGGTCTGTGGTCAGAGAGAATAACCCGTAGCGGCCTATGCATTGGGCAAGGCTGAAGCGGTGGATTTGCAGTGTGGACCTGCTGCAAAGAAGTACATTTTCGTTGCAATCAACGAGAAACCTGCATTCGTGTACTTGGCCATCACTTCACCAACCGGGGCCTGCTGCTGGCCACTGATGACAAGAGGAGCAGCGACATTGCGCAGGGCAGTCGTGAAAGTCGATGCCAGCGAATTAAATGGGACGCCAATCAGGGTGATCCGAAAGCCAACCTGCACAGAGGCTGCAGAGTCACCCAAGGCAGGCTAAAGTCGCGGAAGACCCTGGAGGAGTACGAGATCAACCAGCTCTTCCCAGCGCCAGAAACACTCGCCGCAGCGCCAGCGAGACAGGGCTGCTAGCTATGGACCTCGAACGGAGATGCGCGTACTGGACGGCGGCATGTGCTGCATAGCAGACGCTACTGTCGCGGCCAGTTTCAGAGAAACATTGAAAACTCGGTGTGCCAGCACGCAGATAGCAGCGCCAGGCAGCGCACCAGCAACGAGCAGGGGGCCCTACAACAATGCCTAATTCCCGAGACGCATCGCCGATCGTGCAGATGAGTGCTACGCGTGGGCACTCGACACTGGGTTGAGAGGAGAAATTGCAGTCTTTGTTGACCTGTCGTCACGCCCACCCTGGGTTCCAGGACCATTTATCAGCGCAGCCGTGAGGAGAATGGTGAGGCCGTCGCCGATCCGTCTTTGCTACCTAGCGTGATGGGCGCCGCGCCTGATCCTGTTGTGATTCGGCTTCAAGAACAGCGAGTTTAAGATAACTGCCGGCAAAGTTACAAGGATCCCAGCAAAGCACCCGTACATCCTGATCCTGATTCGCTGGCCAGCAGCACCAGACGACTTCTTCAGCTTGCGCTAGCGCGAGTACATACTCGCGAGATTGAGTCTCGCAAGTCCCCCCGCTGCAGCAGACAGCAGCGACGCAGCAGCCGCAGCCAGCAACCGGGAGGCGTCTTCGGGTGACTTGCAGCGTATTGGCAATGGTGCCACTGCAGACCAACCATAGTGCGATTGCGGAGTCTATCGTGCTGCACTTACGTGGGAGGATTCTGCCGCGATCCGCATGACGCTGGCTGGCGTTGGCAGTCAAACAATGTGAGTCTGCGCGAGTGTTCGCCCCCGGGCTTATTGCGGCAGAAGCGGAAGGGGATGCTGGACCTGGGCCACGGACCTGGCGAGGGCGTACTGCGGAGCGAAGCAGTGTTGGGTGAGAATGGGGCGCTGCAGCGCGCGATCGACGCATTGCGATCTGGGCGACGACCCCTCCCTTGCTGGCCGAGCCCAAGCAAGGATTGGTGCCAATGGGAACGGGGATTTCTGAATTGGCTCGATTTGGGACCGCCCTGGGCTGACGCCGGCGCGGCAGCTCGGCTGCAGTGTCGGCTACGCTAGTGCCGGAGAGAGTCGCAGAAATGCGGGCTCCGCCCTACGACTGCGCGATGCGACCGTGCAGCCGCCCAAGATTGGAGCGGAGAAGCGATGATTTCCAGTTAGATTTATACAGCTAATGGAGGTCCAACATATCGTGTTCTTGCATGATGTGCGCGGCGACTTAAAGCTAAAATAAACCAAAGCGTGCTTTGTATTGAAAGCGCCTGGGCAGAGGCAGAGTGGGGGGCTGGGGGCCGATAGCCAGCGCAGCCGCGACCTGCCAGCATAGCAGATCGGCGCTTCTCGTCGCAATTTCGCTGCCAGTTTTTTCCGTGGTCAATTTGCGAGTAAGCCTGGATGCATGTCATCGGGCGGCGTCCTAGCATGTCACTAGGAAGTATGTTTTCTACTTTTTGTATTAGCAAGACGAATCTGTAGGCCGAACAGTGGGCATCTGGGACATAATATGCCACACATTAACTTCCGCATTTCATTCTCATGTTAAGACCGAGCTCGACTTTCTGCCACCGTTAGTAAGCCCAGCAGCATCGCCGCGACCAGCTGCATGGCAATTCGGCAGTTTGACAATAGCTTGCCACTATCCGCACCATCTCCAGGACATAGATTAGCGCAGCCCAGGAGGGCAGATGAGTGCTTGGGCCACAGCCTATATTTGCACTGTGTAAAGGAAAAGAAGAAGAGGAAAAGGTAGACTAAAACAATATGTGGGAATATGTGGAAGAGATCGATCCCCCAATAGACGCACGCCGTCATTACAATCTAGTGTGTCCGAGCAGTCCGCCCTCCTCACGCAAAAACATAGCCATTGAGGCCTTCTTGTCGAGCTTGCCCATTGCAGATTCCGGGGCAGCTCGTCGACGATACCGCAGCACTTCGGGGTCTTGTAGCGCGAGATGCGCTCATACACCAGAGGCCTGACGCTCCTCGATTGGTCAGCGTCGTTATCGGGCTTGAGCGGTGCACGGCAGTGCGCCCGACCTCGCCCAGTCCTCCGCTGGGCACCGCCACGACCGCGGACATCGACAAATGTTCGGTGCTTCAAGCAAGCTCTCGCTCAATTTCTCGAGAGCCGACAGTTTGAAGCCGCCCTACTTTTGATGATGTCGAACGTCATTGCGCCATGATGTAGTAGAGGACCGTCCCGAGTCGCGGTGCCACATCGCCGGTTGATGAACCAGCCGTCGGACGTGTAATTCCTTGGCGGTTTTCTCGGATGAGGCCGTAGTAGGCGTGGAACACATTGGGCCCTTTTGATTTGGATGGTGCCTGATGCGCCTGGCGTCTCGTCACGTCCTTGACCTCGGATTCTATCAGGCGCACTAGCACCTTGGGCAGCGGCTTGCACCGACCCGGCCTTGCGGTTCTGCGGGGTTCAGGCCGTCGTTGCTCAAGCAGCCATGCGATTTCAGACATTCCGTTTAGCGCCGCCTCCAGCATAATTCTGGCCCGTGGCCTTTTTGCCAGCGCGGAACACCGATGTCGGCCGGGCCGCCGAGCAGAGCAGTCAGCGCAGGCTGTTCATGGCCCGTGTATAGCCTGGGCGCTGGCGCTCGGCCGGCATTCTCCTTCGGCAGCCTGCACAAATGGCGGGGTCGTTACATGGTGGCACACCCATTTTTGATGATTGAGACGTCCTGCCGGCCCGTCGATGATCGGTTCCAGACGCGTTCCTTGTCGAACTTGGGCAGCATCTCGGTGTGGCTCCCCGACCACAGCCGCAGTGCACAGCCGCGACAATAATGCCGTGCAGGTGGTTGCAGCAGGGCGGACGCTTGCAGCAGACGGTCCTCGGTGCGTCCATCCCCAAGGCCCTCCTCGAGGTCAGTAATCTGGGGCCGCAATGTTGGTCGTGTGTCAGAACCACACCTTGGGCTTCCCGGTGGCTGCCAGTTGGTGTAGTTAGATGAACAGCGCTCCCTGCCTTCATCATCGACAGCGAGGTCGGTCGCTCTGGCAGGTTGGGCAGGTCATGGATGACATCGCTGCTGACAAGGCCGAATCTGGCCCCTGCAGCGGTCGAGCACGGCGCTTTGCACGTTAGGTCAGCAGCGGCCGCGGGTGGTTCATTTTAAAACCGGCGTGTCTTGGCCTCCGAGTTGTGATGAAGTACTCGAGCTCGCCGGTCTGGGTGCAAATGGGATCAGAGGCACAACTGCACCGCCAGCAGGCGCCAGGATTCCCACTTGCACGGCGGCATACTGGTTAGCCGTGGCGAACCAGCATCGCAATGCTGGCGCCCTTGTCTGGTCCCGATCGCCCAGGGCGCTCTTGACCTTGTCGCGCATCTGCAAGCAGTGCTGCACGTTACGTGTGCTCGCCGGCATTCATCGACAATAGCAACCTTTGCTTCTCTGCCGCCCGGTCCTGCGACTGCGCGTATTCTCTTGGCAGCGTTGAACATTGGCCAGATTGGTCAGTCCCTATAGAGATGGATTAGGAATTGTGTGTAGAGAGACTGTACAGGTACAACAGATATTCCTAGTCGAACTATTGCAGTCGGAGAGGTTATCTCTAATTTTTGCAGAACGGAGTAAATGGCAATGAACAAATGAGCGAGGTGGGTGGAGGAATAAGGCGTTTCCGGGTTTAGTTGTTTGAGCAGGCATTCGTGCGCGAAATGCTGACCTATATATATGGACGTCTCCCCCCTTGTTTTCCACACAAACTGCAACTTTACTCTTTCAAGTGTGAGGGGGGGGGGGAAGGGAGGCCCTCAGCCCAAGATCCCAAGGTGCAATAATGCCATATCTTTTTTTCGCACCACTACACTCCCTCATTTGCTGGCAACGCTATTTCCTTCAGGCATTGCAATGGAACATTTGCCAGTGTAGCCAGCTGTCGGAGAAATCTATGTAGGGAGCGGGTGCTGCAGCGAATCCCGCGTTCTCACATCATGCGTATCTCTATCCCCACCAGCCAAGGAAAGCAGACGTGGGCAACAGCACTCTGCAGCTCAGCGGCGGGTATGTTGCAAGCATTGACTGGTTCACTGGCCAAGAACGTGTCACTGTGAGCTCTTCAGAGAGGCAGCTATTTATAATATCAATTGTGAGCGGGGACCGGTGTTCCCGCACAAGGCACAGGCTCGCGGATCTCTTGCGTCGCCACAAAAGATTTTTGCCTGAGCTCGTGTTGCTGATTTTCCCTCAGTCAACCACGTTATGCGACTGGGGCAAGGGTGGCAGTTCACGCAGACTGGGCGCTTAAGGGCGCGAGCAGGAGGCGACGTGTTCTGAGTGCACTCGATTCACAAGCCCCGCTCCTTGCACTTGGTGAACTGCAAGCTGAACAAGCGTGCCTGAGGTTGCAGCCACAAATTTCAAGCCAGCTTCCTGTTCCTCGATTCACTATTTCTTAACCCCAGGGCGTGGCTCTGAGAGGGGGTTGCTTACCTCGCCCGAAGGAATGTGCGCATGGGAGCCCGGTTTGCATCAGGATTGCACGCGCTGCTATTCCGCAATCGGAGCCGAAGCCAGAACTGCTCATTGTTACAAGCCTGTAATAGTCTATGGTAAACCGTATAAATAGTCTGGTAGCTGGAGGGCAGTAGAGATAAAGAAACCGCCTCGGAAAATAAGCGCCCTTGGATTTCTATACACCACCTTTTGTCCCTGTCAGCTTTTCGAATGACTCGTTCGATCGACGTTTCACAAGCCTGCTTTTCGTGCTGTTGATGCGCCTCAAGCAGTCGCTCGGTATTGCGAAGATCAGTTCTGTCCTGGCCGCTCCTCCGCCCGCTGCCGCAAATCTGCTTATTTACGTGCTGCCGCCCGGAGTAGCGGTCAGCCGTATGGCACCTCAGGTAACGCCTTCACCACCAAACCTTGTATAAAAATAAAACGTCCTTCACCCAACACTCGTGGAGCCGCAGCAGGCACCACAGAACCGAAGAGCAGGACTCGACTCGGGGATAGCAGTGTTTTTAAAGGGCAGTGGCAAAAAGCACGGCTTTCCTGGTGGTGGTCCCAAAGAGCCAGCCATAACTGGATTGATGCGGGCCAGGCTGGGTCGATGGGGGGGGCGAGTGGGATAGCCCGGCCCGCCAGAGGAAATTCTAGCTGTCACTGCTCTTTCGTCTCTCCCCCTTCTTTTCACCGAAACACGATATTTAGCCGTTCTATCGCCCAGCACAATGGCCAAAGGAGTCGAACATCTGGATCGCCGTCAGCGACGACAACATTGAGCGCGTCAAGCAGCTCGTCGAGGCGGACAAGTCGCAGGTCAACGCCCAGGACCCCAACGGATACAGCCCCCTCCACGCTGCCGCCTCGTGGAAGCGCCTGGAGCTGCTGAAGTACCTGCTGGAGAATGGCGGGTAACGTCAACATCGGCTGATGCCGACGGCGACACACCGCTGCATATCTGTGAGGACAAGGCGTGTGCTGAGCTGCTGCTGGAGCACGGTGCCGATCCTGAGTGCAAGAATAGTGAGGGCCTGACGCCTGTCCATACAAACCCTTGAGAACGAAGCCATTGAGGTCACTGAGCTGCTGTGCGAGCGCCTCAAGATCCCGGTGCCAGAGATCGACCAAGTCGACGAGGCCGAGGAGCAGCACCAGGTCAACGTGTCGGAGGAAAAACTGCAGGATATCTCCAACTGGATCATGCAGCAGGCCGATGATGCCGACGAGGCCGATGAGGACGCGCTGCGCGAGATGGTCACAAAGTACATCATGAACAACCTGCGCATCTCCAGTGGCAAAGATGACGACACAGCTGCGGCCACAATAGCCACGTCAGCCGACAACACCAAGCCCCAGGACAACGAATCTTCAGCGACTGACGCTAAGAAGTAAACCGCCGTTTTCTTTTTTTGTTAACACGAGAAAACGCTATTTTTCCTCTGCTTGACCGCTTGCTACGTGTGCTGGCCAGCGGCTTTGAACGGGTGCGCGGCACCGGTGTCGATGAGCGCCCACGACGCCGCGTCGAGACATAGGACTTGTCTTCTTTGTCGTCCTCATCGTCCTCGTCCTCGTCCTCATTGTTATCATCATCGTCATCGTCATCGTCGTTGTTATTGTCGTCGGATTCAGGCTCTGGGCTTGCGTTTTTCGAAGATGAGGGATCTGCAGCAGATGCCATGTCGTCCGTATCATCGACACCCGCCCCGCGCGCCTCTACCATCATCGTGCCAAACTCCGTCCATGGCAGTGCGAATTCTGCATTGGCCTTGCGCCAGAACAGCGGGTCCGATGCGTCCAGTACGGTGCCGATACTGGATGGTGGAATATTTGTTTCTGAGCTGTGCTGATCTTCTCCAGCGCTATCTTCGCCATCGCCCTCACCATCGCCTTCGCCCTCACCATCCTCGTCTTCATCCTCTTCTTCATCGTCTTCTTCATCGTCTGGCTCCTCAGATTCATCCTTGGTGGTCCTCCGCCTTTTGCTTGGCCTCAAACCAGCTTCGGCCTGATCATCCTGTGCCGCATCCTCCTCTTCTGCCTCCGCATCATCTTCGGCCTCGTCGTCCTCGTCGTCCTCGTTCTCATCTTCCATCTCCTCTAGCAGCTCCATATCATACAGTGTCTCGAGTCGCCTCCATACATCTGCTGGCTTTACATCCCTGTTGCTGAGCCGTCCCATTAGCCGCGTGTATATGTTGACCATGCGAAAGTGTCTGTGAATCCCGACAGGTCTTAGCCCGATCATCGATATGAACAGCGACAAGTCTGCGTCGGGTGTCCACATCGGGTTTGGTGTCTGCGTCGCCTCGTTGGCCATTGTACACAAAAGAAACCAGTACTAGTCAGCGAGTAGTGCCAAATCTCCCGCCATTCGCCGCATTTCGACAAATTCATACTTGGCACCAGTAGCCCATTGGCAATTGCTTAGGGGGACAGAAAATGTTGCTGACAATTGGATTTTTATACGAGAAAAATGTTGCTTAGAGCTCGTCCTTGACATGCTCAGCCTCGGCCTCGGCCTCGGCAGCCTCATCCTGGTTCTTGAGATCCTTGGCCTTGCCCAAGAACACATCCAGCACGTTCTGGCGGATGGCAAAGCTGTCGAGCTTGCCGGCGTTGACCGCGCCGCTCTTGACAATGTTAGCCAGACGCTCAGACTCCTTGGCGGCAAAGTCAGATGCCTTGCTGACCTTCTCCATGACCTTGACGTAGTACTTGGCAAACTTGGCCTGGGCCTTGTCGTGCACCTCGCTGGCGACCACCTTGGCGTTGGAGATGATCTTCTTGCGCTGGGCGGTGGTAGCATCAATGAAGTCGCGTGCCAGGGCATCAAGGGCAGCCAGGCGGCCAGCAGTCTGGTCCAGAGTGCCTGTAGCAGTGCGCTGGGTGCCGGCGTGCTTGTTAACAAAGGCAACCAGGGACTCGAGCGAGCGGTCGCCCTCGAACTCGATGCGCTTGGCGTCCTTGCCAGCCGGGAAGGCGATCAGAGTCGGGAAGCCCTGGATCGTGACCTCGTCGCGGATCTTGGTGTCCTCACTGGCATCATAGTTGGCAATCACCACGTTGTCGTCGTTCTGGAACACCTCGGACAGCTGGGCATAGATGGGCGCCAGGCGCTTGCAGTGGCCACACCACGGGGCGTAGAACTCGACCAAAACAAACTTGTCCTCATCCAGGGCGATCTGCTTGAACTTGTCAAAGTCCAGCTCCTCGACCAGCGACACAGGCTTCTTGATGCGTCCAGCAACACCCGTCTTTTCGCGAACAAAGTCCACCAGCGAGTCCAGGTCGCGGCCGCTCGAGTAATCGACAGGGGTCTTGATGTCCTCACCCTTGGGGAAGAACTTTAGCGTCGGGAATCCCTGAACAGCAAACTGGTTGCCCAGGTCCCGGTGCTCGTCGGCGTTGACCTCGGCGATCACAATGTCGCTGGCATGGCTGTAGCCTTCGGCCAGCTTCTCGTAGTCCTCAGCCATGTTCTTGCAGTGGCCGCACCACGGGGCGTAGAACTTGACAAGCACATCCTTGCTGCCATCAACCACCTGCTTGAAGTTCTTGGGCGTCAAATCCACAACAGGGCCGCTGCCCGCACCCAGCGCGACGGTGGCCAGCGCAGCAACAGCCGCGACGGCTGCAACCTTGATATTGAACAACATTACTTATAAAGGGCGATTTCTTCTCTGTGTTTGCAAGTAAAAAACAAAAGAAAAACTCGAGAAGAGAAAGGCGAAAGGGCCGAGCTGCAGCTGCACCAGCAAAATGGGCGCGCTGTCGCACATCGGGCCAAGCAAAGAACGTTTGCCAAATTGTGGAATCAATTGTTGACACGTCACCGTGATCTCCCAGTGCCTTCCCGGATCACCGCATCACAGCCTGGGTTGCGGATACTGCCGAGTTCACTGATGCTCAGAGAGACACATCATACAGGCTTGGGGCTAGCCACGCCAGTCTTGTCCTTGATGAACGACGCCATGTCCTTCGCCGTGCGCAACCGGTCGTACTTGATTGTGCGCTTGCCATTGTCTGCAAGCAGGAGAATGGTCGGGTAGGCGTGGACGTCGAACTTGTGCGACAGATCGCGATCGCGGCTCGAGTCGACTGTCGCTATCCTGACGTCATGACTGCCCTCAAAGCCGGCCGCCAGTTTGCCGTACTCGGGCGCCATTTTATTGCAGTAAACACATGACGGCGTATGGAACAGCACCATGATGTTCCTGGTGCCCTGCAGCGCACGATCAAACTCATCGCCAGCTATCCGCAGCGCCTGGAGCTGCGGGTCGGATGCCGGCTCTGGTTTGTTGGTTGCAGCGCGTGCTACACCAAACAGAAAACACACAAGCAAGGTGTAACGCATGTCGACAAACGAACTAGCAGAAAAACAAATAAGAATGCGCTATTGAAAACATGCAATACACAAAAACAAGGGGCAGGCCTCTCGTTCTAATATTATCTCCAGGGGCAGAAGCCGAATGCCCTCTACATGGCAAATGAAACAGTCTTTTTAGGCTTGGCGACGCCTGCCAGAGCATCGCTGCCACTGGACGCAATCTCATCGCTGTCCCATTCCCGGTTGATTGCGCTGAGCGTGCGGGACAGCCCAGCCTTGCCCGGAGACTTTTTGGCCTGCTTCTTCGCCCGCCGCTTCTGCATCGTCTTCTCGAGCAATTTGGCTTTCATATCGTCCTATATTCCACCACTTATTAGGCTCGTATATTGTGTGCGGAGGGAAATATCGTTGCGGAGGTTGGAGGTGCAATATCCAAAACTTACCAGCTTCCGGCCGATCTTGCTTTTGCGCTCCATCGACTTCTTCTCCTTTTCCTTTGTCAACGACTTTACAACCTGCTGCCGCTTCATCTTCTTCTCGAGCCGCATCTCCTCGATGCCGCTGACCTGGCTGAGGATGCTGAGCATTGAATCCTAAGAATATTAACGTGTGGGTGGGTAAGCGAAAAAGATGAGAAAGATATTGTGGATAGCTACGTGGACCGCGTCGCTGCCTAGGCACTAGTGCTTGGCAAGGGGGTTCTGCCAATGCAGAATATTTATGTGCAGCAGTGTCGTACCTTGGTTGCAAACTTTTTGCCCTTCTTTCCACTCTTCTTAATTCTGCCGGCTTCTGGTTTGTCAACTGGGGCCACACCAGCAGACTGATCTACCGCTGCCTCCTCTATGCGCTTGTCCTCCTTTGCCATTATTGTGTCTACGGGGGCGCTTTTGGTGTGTGTCAAGTGCTGGTAAACAAATGGAAAACAGAAATACGGGAAAGAGGAGAGGGCAAGGCCTAGGAGCGTGAACGGAATGTGGACTGGTGCTTGTGCTAAAAATAATTGGCAGCTTACAAACTTTTGGTGATGTTGATTTCCATGCGATTGTCTGATTGGATCATCCTTTCAAGCGGGAAGTGTTGATCGGGATTAAGGCTTTTAGGGTGGTTCACATTGGTACCAACCATTGTGCTATTCGGGGAGGCAACAGATAAATGGCTACAAATAATCACAAATCCAGCAGTCAGACGGGGTAGCCTGGCACTGACAGCACAGTTTTGATGGCAGCTCCAGGCAAAGGGGCTTGGGTCGCCTTCTCTTGCCGAACTGCTATAGCCGGCAACCCGCTCGCGCTAGGAAGCAGGTTCATTATGAATCAATACTGTACTAGAATTGCTCTGCTCGCGATGCGAGCTCGGCTGCTAGTCAGCTTGGGTTGACACGTCGATAAGAGCATCATGGCGAACTGGTCATTTGAACGTGTCGGATGGTTGTTAGTGCAATGGCGATCATGGACATCTCCCACCTTGGTGGCCTGCTCAGCGTAGGCGCTTCAGCGCTGGCTCGCTGCTGCTGGCAGCAGAATCGCCTGATGTTGCACGCCTCTTGCGCGACCTCTTTGTTGCCAGGGTGGTGCCAGAAGCATCGGTAGCAATGGCCATAGAGCGACGGAACCGTTCAGGAATACTGCCTGAATCACAGAGTGACTGGAAAATGAGCCTGAAGTTTAGAACTGCTGCGAGATCGCAGTTCAAGAGCCGAGACGAATAAACTCGCCTGTATTGCGCCATGGCCCACTTACATGACTCGCTTGTACAGCGGAGAAGGCCATGGCACTTCACAGTTGGGTTCTTCGATCTCTGGTAGGGCCGCAGGTTGGGAACATGCCGGAATGTCTGCTGCAGTGGCCTCAGTTGCATCTGATGGCATCTTCGCTGCTTCGCGTGTAGCCTTCTTGGCCAATTTTTCGCCCTTTTCTGCTGCTTTCCTTGCTTCTGTTGCTTCCCTCTTTGCTGCGTTGATCTCTGTAACCTGCCCACATGTTTTCGAGATAAACATCTGCTTGATTGTTTGCTTGTCTAAGCGCACATGGCCTGGGATCCATGATGTCCGCAGAGGTAAGCATTGGGGGGAGACTTGCCAAGCTGCTCATTATCGATAAGCTGGCATAGGCGAATGTATGCACGCAGATGCTTAAGTGGATTTACCTTGGCATCATAGTATCGGCTGTCTTTGGCGAATCTGTACTTGGCATCATAGGCATTAAGGACTGGTGCCAGCTTGTTGTAGATTGCAAGCATCCGTGGGGTGAGTACACTGAGATCAGGGTGTCTAGAGGCAACTGCCTGGCGGAGCTTCTGTGCAGGTGTATAAATACACACTTGACATGCGTTATTGAACTCAGCCTTGGACACATTGCCAAATGTACTGTGCAGTGTGTTTTTGCGGCTGCGAATACCAATCAATTTGGCCAGAATCCGCTGTAGGCAACTGCCATAGTGCAACACAATGTTGTTCTTGTATGCTGTCATCAGCTCGGTATCCACGTATGTTGCTACTTGATTCATTTCACGTACGCCATGTAGCTCGATATCGCCATTATGTAATAGATACTCATAAATATGATATCTAATTACATCACCGAAATCTGCGCTCGACAGTTCTGGCCGGTCCTTCCGGTTGACGAAATCCTCGGCAGATATGACAGTCTTCGCCTTCAGGTTGCGATAAATAAATAAATAAATGGAACGAAAAAAACCCCTTTTTCACAAATGTTGCAGGGTCAAAGGCATCATCATCAGCTAGTTGATGGAGTAATATCCATTGTGCAAGCATGTATGTATGCTCCTTGATGATATTGACGCTGTGTACAAATTGCTCTAGGCGGGGCAACATAGAATCACGGAAGCCAATACCACCAAGTGATGTCTTTATGACAGTAGTGCTGTGGGTAATATTCATTTGAGAAATTCAATAGGCAAAGTAAGAAGAGAAATGATGCTGTTCAGTTTTGCTGTATTGCAGATGCATAGCATTAAGAACTTTTTATTAAAAATGATCTGGCTTGCATGGTTCTTGGGGCCCTTAGCACTGATACAGTCTCTTGAATCAGTCTATACATACTGGGTCCATTGTGGCCCAAATGCTACCATATATGTGTTCATAAGATAAATTAATTTATAAAATTAACCTACAAATATTGCATAACCACCAGAAGAGATATATGGCCTTATTCAATAGGTGCTCATAAACAAATATCCTAAGAGTGTTGCGCAGCTGGTGATGACCACCATGATGACGCCATGGAAGTTATCGGGCTGACCGACAATGAGAGCAGCTCTTGCGCTGAACCAATGGAGATATCTAGTGGAGACCTGTGACCACTACAATAACAACTTGTCGCCCTGGTTTCACCGATGAGGTCAGATGCCGCACAAGATCAAAGGGAGTTTACAGAGCAAGTCACTCAAACCCGTGTTGAAGCTTAAGAGGTTTATCTTTTTAACCAATTCAAAAGGTTCTAGCGGACGGTCGGACACTTTTTAGACTATAAAATCTTATATAAAGGTAAAGAAGATAAAGATATCCACATGAAACTGTATAATGTCAAAACACTGCATGGCTTGGTTCACATCTGCATGCTATCTTACCGGCTATACATACTCATTAGCTGTCCATGCTTTGCTTTGTTGCTGAACTCTACATGAAATATCTCATAGCATATTGACACCCTCCACAAGTATAACTGCATATCAATAGCTAACAAACTACCAGTGCTCCAGCGGTTCAGGCATTGGATCGAGTAAAAAAGTTGGAGTGACATAAAATATAGAACAAATTCCTCCTGCTACCCAATCATAGAGATCGATTTTTCGAAGCCAGTACCAAGAAATGGTGCGGCAGCATCGAGCCTCTGACAAGTTGCACAAACGGCTGCATTGAAGGTACGTCCGCGCAGCTCGTCTTCTCTTTTCTTTAATATTAAGTATCACCTATTCAAAATCCCACATTTAGCCAACACAACACACCGAATACGATTAACTTGACGTGTTTGGTAAGGACAAAAGTAGCCATGTGACTAAAAAGCGGTTCCGAAATGTTGCTGGTGTTTAACTAGATTCATGGGCGATCTTCTCGTCCGCATCCAGCTCAGCCATGAGCTTGGCGATCTTTTCCTCGGCCTTCTTCTTGTTCTCCTCGGTAACCTTGTTCTGGTTGCTGATAAAGAACTGCTTCCGGTCAGCTAGCTTGTCAAGGGCAATCGGGATAGCAGCCATGTTGATGGGCAGATCAACCTTGAGCTCCAGGAAGCGCTCAGCAACAGCCAGCGGGATTTTGAGCGCATCGCTCTTGCTGGCAGTTTTCTTGCCTGCCTTCTTCTTGTGCTTGGCTGCGCCGGCAAAGTACGACTCCTCGTTCGAGCTCTTCTTGATGGCAACCATGCCAGCTGGCACATGATCGTTGGAGTCAACCTCGCGCTGGTTGCTTGCAGCCGATGACGGCCGGGTGTTGTCCTCGGACCGCGAGCCCGCATTGCTAGCAGACTTGATCTGGAAGCTGCTCAGGTACTGGATCAGCGAATCGCAGCCATTGATCTCGTCCTGGAAGGCTGGGATCTCGGCCTCTTCACGCTGCTCTTGGGCAAGGGCCAGACGCTTCTCACGCTGCTCCTGGATGCGGCGCTGCTTCTCCTCCTCGGCACGGCGCTTGCGGTCCTCCTGCTGCCACTTGTAGAAGTCGTTGTTCTGCTTGCGGTGCTCCTCCTGCAGCGCGCGCTTATCGTCCCAGGCAGCGTCAATGGCCTTCTGCAGGCGGGTGCGCTCGTCAAGAAGCCCTGAGCGCTTCTCCCACCCTTGGTCCTGGGTCGCCTTGATCTGGTCCAGCTCGGCTTGCAGCTGCGCGTACTCATCAGCCAGCTGCTGCGCGTTTGTGTCCGCCAGCTGTGCATCGACGACCGCCAGCTCCGCCTTCTCCTTCTCAATGGTGCTTTGCGCGTCCTCGCACTGCTCCACAGCCTTGCGGGCACGGCGCAGCTGTGCGTTCTCGCTGGCCAGGCGCCGCTCATCGATGATCTTGAGTTTGCCCGAATCAATCCGCTTCTCGTTCTTGGCAATCTTCTCGTCGATCTCCGACACTGTCTTGAACGTGGACTTGGCCTTCAGCGTCTTTAGGTCAGATACCTTCCGGCTGATCGAGGTGGTCAGTGACGCCTGCTTGTCAAATACCTTCCCCCGCGACTTGCGCAGCTCGCCCTGCTCCCGCTGGATCGCCTGCAAGCGCGACAGCAGTTTGTTGCGCTTGTCAGCCAAGGGGCCCTTGCGTGTATCGGTCTTGAGCAGCTCGTTCTTGATGCCGTCCTACAGAGCATGTACACAAAGGGGGCAGCCATGAGTATACTAGTACACAAGGCTGTGCACACGAGTCTCAGCGCCGAATGTGGGCATATGCTTCGCGGTATGTTACCTGTTCCTTGCGCAGCTGGTCGATTTTCGCATCAAGCGCTGCCAGTTCCTTCTTGTGCTGGTCAAAGTCAGGTCTGCTCGGGCGGGGCTTTTTGACCGAAACGGTCTTCTGGACCTCATCTGCCACAGCAACTGTCGAATCGGGAGCCATTTTATTTTGTTTTTAAAAGCGTGTAACGGGGAAAGGCGCGCGACGAGGGTCTATAGCAGAGGTGAATAAGAGAGGAAGTATAGAAACCACGAAGGGTCAGGAGGAGAGAAGGAGCAGGAGCACAATGCCCGCCCCGATGGTGTGCCCTCGGCATGGCCTGCAAGAGCTCGGCCACGCCTTACTTGCCGGGACAAAGGCAGTAGAACCGGTGGGAAACCAGGATTGGCCAGAGAATGGACGCACTAGATCCGGTGATCCCCAGATGTAATTGCGATCGAGCTCAGGCAGATAAAGATCCAGAGATATGGCGGGTTTGTGGCGAGGGGCGTGTGTCGCAATTCGAATTTGCGACCAGCGGCAGTATCCTCTCTTCCTAATTCCAACACCTCTCCACCCTTGTCTCTTTGACGATTCGTCGTTTTGTTTTCTCGCATTTGCCCGTGTCTCAGACCGAAAGGATTTAATTAGAAAGCTCGCCACAATGGTCTCTGGATTCACCAAGTCGCTCAGCTCGGTCGTTTACCGCAACTTCTTCAAGAAGGAGTCGACCTACTTTGCCACCATCGTGGGCAGCGGCGTCCTGTTCTCGATCGGCTTCAACACCTACTTTGACAGCTACTGGAACAAGAAGACCGCTGGCACAAAGTGGGAGGACATTAAGGACAAGTATGTCCAGCAGGAGTAAATTGGAGCAACTGTGCGCATCGGCAAAGCTGCCCGTGTCTGGCTTGCCTGTTTTCTCCTCCTTTTCATAGTATCTTCCCTCACCTTCTCGTTTCCAATATATACACAATAGCGCTATGTGCTGTGCCATTTATTGCGCGCCATAGGTAGGGAATTTTGCCTGCCTCCGCTGGTCACCATACTATGTAATTGTGAGATGAGGGAGAGATCTTTGGCGATAGTTGGGTCACGTGTCTGCTGTTGACCAGCAGCCATCCCTTCATCGTCACTTCTTCGCACATATCTCGATGCCGATTCACTCAGTGTTCATCATTAACAAGGCAGGCGGCCTGATATACAACCGGGACTACTCAACCAACACGGTAAAGCTCTCGTCGAATGAGGCACTGATCCTGGCAGGCACCTTCCATGGCATCCACGCGCTTGCGTCGCGCATCTCGCCGGCGTCGCGGTCTGATGGCAGCAAAGACACCGGGATCCAGACAATTGACACGAGCAGCTTCCGCATCCACTGCTACCAGACAGCGACTGGCATAAAGTTCATTGCAGTCACCGACCCTTCATACCTGCAGCTCAACGATGTGCTGTCCAAGATGTACGGTCTGTACAGCGACTACGCACTCAAGAACCCGTTCCACAGCCTCGAGATGCCAGTGAGGTCCGAGCTATTTGATACCAAGCTGCAGCAGCTCATCCAGTCCAGCTAAATAAAGAAGTTTGTTGGCGTATCCTAAATGCCCCTCGATATCGGAATGCCCCTCGATATCGGATTGTGCTGCTGGTTTTGAATGCACGGATTGCAGGAGGAGCGGGCAGTCTGCTGCTGCGTCCCCTCCTGCCGCTGCTTGGAGCTGATCGGAGGCAGCCAATCATGTTTCTTGATCAGCCTTTTCGTCAACAATCGGCGTGATTTGGCTCCAGTGCTGTCGATTTTTTTTCGCTAACAGCCCCGGAGCATCCTGCGCACCTCTTTGTTCTGCTCTGCTCCTCTTTGTGCCGTTCATCCTGCTATAGGCCATTTTCCTTCTATTCTGTCAAGCCGCGCAATACGTATTTCTCCAGGCTGTCTGCTTGCAACCAAGACATTCACGCTACTTGCAATGGGTTCGACTACTGCTGAAAATGCCTTGGCCATGACAACGCCGCGAAGAAAGAGCACAGCGACACAAGGGAAGGGCCAGTCACTATCGTCGCCGATAGTGCAGGCCGATGAACTATGCCTGAACCCGCGGTGGTCGCCTCATTTAAAGTCGCCACGGTCAAATTCCATAATTTCCTCGCGACTCAGACTGCAGAATTCACCTATGAAGAGCGGTAGCAGCAACATCATGGTTGCATCGCTGCCGTCATCAGAGGCCAGCAGTGCTGGTACACTCGCCAGCCCGTTAAGTAAGCGGGCCCGTATTATACAGAGCGGCAGTTCAGAGACGCTACCGCCGCTAAGCCCAGTGGTCAGCAATAGGAAGCGTGCATTCCGCAGCGACCTGACGCAGGACACACCATTCCCATTCTCACCTACATCCTCTGGCTTGCGCATAAATTACCCACCCTCGTCGCCACTCTCTCCGACTGAGTCTCGAAAACCAGTCGGCGACAGGGGTGAACTGGAGTCACCAACATTGTCGCGCATGCGGACAAAGGGCGCATCGCTGGCGCTGGATGAAAAGCTAGAGCTCAACTCGGACGATGATGAGAGCCCAACCATGTCGCAGGTGAGCCAGTCGCTGCTGTTTCACCTGGACCTTGATTCTCCAACGCCACGGCGACCGCAGCAGCAAGGCGAAGGTGATAATGACGCGTTGTCGCCTTTGCCGCAAGGCGAGGCGGGTAAGAAAGCAGCGCCAGTTACAACCCCACAGCTATGCAGCTCCCTCAGCCAAGTTTCTGCTGATGAAGCCAGCGACACAGGTGTCACACCAGCGCGCCGTGGAAGCAGCTCATTGAGTGACCTCCCTGCAACATCCAAAATTGAGCACAACAAGCAGATGCTAGTGGCCCGTAAGCAAAAGAGCACGATCCCCCAGCTGCATGTATCACCTCTGAATCCGCGGGTCGACGGCGATATCGAGCATGCACTAAAGCTGCAGCTGCAACAGGTGCAGCCCTATTTTGCCAGCTGCTTTGGAGCACGAGAAGCCGACTTTGTAAAGGTCACTGAGATATGCGGGTTACCCCAGTTTGCCAATCGGGCGCTATTTCGGTATGTGACCAGACAGTGCCCCGATCAGTCAGCATCGCCCACGTCTGGCAGCAGAGTCACTGGAAAGCGTATACGTCCGGCAGACCGCGGTACATGGCCATCGTTTGCGCACTTCAGTGATGTGTGGACCCGGCTGAGGCGCACAAGCGCAGATGTACACGCAATGCTGTTCAATATTCTGGTCGAGGATGCGACAGCTCCACGTGCATCTTTGAACCGTGACGACATCAGGCCCCTGGTCACCGACGTCTTGGATCACCACCCTGAGCTCGAATTCCTTGAAGGTGAGGGTCTGTTCTCGCAGAGATATACAGAGACCGTGGTTGAGCGGATATTTTATGTGACCAATCGGTCGTGGGACAGCAAAATCACACTGCCACAGTTCCGCAAGGCCAATGTGGTTGGGATGCTGCGCGGTGTCGAGGACGGAATCGATGTGGGGGTTGATTCGCCAGGCGTTTTCTCGTACAAGCACTTTTACGTACTATACTGCAGCTTCTTTGAGCTCGATTCGAACCGCGACCAGCTGCTGGATGCGCGGGATTTGCTATGCTATTTCACAGGAACGCTCTCGCGGCGCATAATCTCCCGTATCATGATGGGCAAGGGCAAGCCGTTTGAGTACAAGTCTAGTCGCAGGGAATCTGCGCGGGCAGCCAAGGCACGCCAGGAGAAGCGCCTGTCCAAAGGTCCGCTGCGGTACGATCTTAACGTACGGCTGTCAGACTGCCGGATGACATTCAAAGACTTTATCTGGTTCCTGTTGTCGGAGATTGACAAGACCACGCCGGCAGCGCTCGAATACTGGTTCCGGTGCCTGGATCTAGACGGCGATGGCGTTTTGACGGCGTATGAGCTCGAGTATTTCTACGACGAACAGGTTTGCCGCATGGAGGAGGAGATGGCAGGCGACCTGATAATGCTGGATGACTTGGTATGCCAGCTCTCGGATATGGTCAGACCTGAGCGCGAGGGCATGTTCACGCTCAAAGATTTGCGCAAGGTCCCGCCGACCCAGATCCCGGTTTTCATTGATGCGTTCACCAACTTGACGAGGTTCCTGGAGCACGAAAGCCGCACATCCTTTCTGCAGCGCCAGCTTGCCCAGATCTCAGCACGCGCTCTACCGGCGTCGTCGTTTGACGACGTCATTCGTATGCGTATCGACTTTTTGGCGAGCATGCCGAATCCCTGGATCGAGTTTGCAGATATGGAGTATGCAGCGCTGCTCAAGGACCAGCAAGAGCAAGAGAACGGGGCTTCCAATGCTGGTAATGAGTCCGACCACCCTATGTAACAAAAGTGAACCAGCAACAGCAACAGCAACAGCATCTCGGTTCTGTTTTTATCAAGAGTATATTTTAATCATCTTTACCACAAAATGCCCATGCAGCCGAAATGCCCACGCAGTGGGTATTGGCATCGTATCTGCCTCTATTAATCATCAGCTACATCAACTATTGAAGGGGGAATTGTTTGCGGTATACGTCTTCCAGATATGTATAGTGCGTTTTGATATCCACTTTGAGGTTCTTGACATGATACATGTCGCGGTATGCCGTGCGGTTCAATGCGGCTGTGAGTTGCCTCTTGGCTTCAGGGGCTTCCTCAGATGCATACGGCCAGTATACAAGCTCCTTCACCGACGGCAACAGCGCCACCAGCAGCACCACGTATTGTGCAAAGCGCCTGTAGTTGCGTACCCAGGTTTCACCAAAGATCTCCAGGGTGGCAAGCTTTGAGCGGATGCGCTTCGTAGACAACGCGGCTTGGATGCTTTCGTCTCTGGGCATATCTTCCGAGATACCGTCAATGGCGTCAATTAACGTGCAGGCAACAGAGCGAAGTTTCGGGAACTTTAGGCAGAGCAGCGGAAACCCAGCCAGATCGATACCGAACCATGGCATGTAAAGGTGCTCAAGTGAAAAGCTTGGCCGCATGTTGATAAGCACGGGTGCCGAGCGGTTGACGCGGATATTGCACCGGAACACCTTTGCGGCCTCGGCAATCTCGAAAATAGTGGCAAACATCGACCACCCTTGCACAGCCTCAGCAACTACAAACGGGCTGTTGTTGAAGAAAACCTCAGCGGTGCGCAGCACCGGGTACTTGCGGGATTTGAACGCATTGCTTGCGGACAGGGTATTGAACAAAACTGTATCCAGCGGCAGCCGTACATACTCGAGTGTTGACGGGTGGCCAGTGTACAGGGCGATGTCGCTGTTGAACGGGTAGAACCCCTTGTTCCGGAGGCAACGTAATGCAGGAAAGGGTGTGCGCTGAAGGTTCAGCGACGGTGCCTGCATTGAGAGGCGTAGTTCTGCATCCAGAACCATTAGGTTAGGATAGACTATATTGGATCGCTCGCCGTCGACCAGCAGCTGTTCAAACGACCATGTTGTAATGTTATGCACGGTCAGCGTCCGCAAGGTGTCGCAGTGGTAGCGAACAAACCCAATGTGCGCGTCAGTCCAGTTGCGCGCTGCGATCGAGATATTAGTCAGCACTGGTGGGCCAGACATGGTGAGGAAAGGATGCTGGCCCTGCAGGTCCAGCTCAAACCCCAGTGACCGTTTGCTAGGGACAGTTTTGTTGATGATCTCCAGCAGCCCAGTCAGGTCGCCAGCGCGCATGGTACTGTTATTCATGACCGATAGTGAGGTTGCTCGGGGCATTGCATAGTTCAGGGTATCAATAAACCAGGCAATTCGGTCAGCTCTACTGCCGAGTTTGATTTCAAGGTCTGGCGTCTCAGAATGTAGATGCAGGATTATCTCCAGCACATTGGCCGACCAAAACGGTGTCAGCTCCTTTGTCACGATTGAATTTAATGCACTGGTGCCGAGTGCGCCCACCGGAACAATGACGTGCAAGCGCCGTATGTCCGACACATGCCCAATCTGCACAATCCATGCTGCCTTGTGTAGAGCTGGTCGGTCAAGCATATCTAGCGCATTCTTTGGGCCAAGGTTCAGGACTGCCTCTCGGTAGTAGAGCACACTGATCATACTCCGCCAGGTCCGACAGACCGCCATATACGGCAGCAGTGAGCGTGGTGCTTGGTCTGTCTGCGTGTTCTGGTGGCATGCGGGCAGCTGCATGTGCACACCAGCTGCATACTGAACGAGTCTTAATAGCACAGTGTCGGGCAGGTAGGGAATAGGCTTTCCAGGACTCGAGTAGTTGAAAAGGGAGAACAGGCTCATGGCACAGGAATATAGCATGCACGAGTGGAGGCAAATGGATGAGAAGAAGAGAAAAGAAAGGCTTCAAGGTGAGCTGAGGCAAGACTGGCTGCAAACAGGCTGCAGCATGGAGATATTTATTTCCTGAAACAGCAGCAGCTGTCAATGACAAAGCCCAAGGGGAACCTGCCCAAGATAGCGCGTCCTAAATATAGTGCGGTGCCCATGCAGAAATGAGCAGCGGCCGCTCAGTTGCTGAACCGGTGGGCACGGGACACGATGCTGATTTTCAGTGCATCTACATGGGGGCGCTGCCGGTACACCTCGCGCTGCTGCGCCTGCACCAGGTGCTGGAGCAGCGCCCTGGCGTTGACCTTTGTGTGTGGCCGGACAGTGATTTCCCTCAGGCTCGGCAAAAGCGACGCCAGCAGGATGACAGTTTGGCCGATGCACTGCGGCCCACAGGTATGTCCGGTATCAAACAACTCCATGGACACCAGGCTTGAGCGCGACGAGCGCAGTAGCCACTGGTCTTGTATTCCCTGGACGCTGGGACTGGCTGCCACTGCATCGCTGGCACACTCGGCAAAGCAGAACCCTATACGGCGTATCTCGGGAAACCTTGCTAGGAGCGGTAGCAGCTGTGAGGCGCCGAGTTTGAGTTGGGGACACGCAAGCTCGCGGAGGGCTGGTATTGGCTTGAGCTTTGCAAGGGCCAGGGTTATGTCCGTATTGCACATAGCCACCCTGATCCTCTCTGACATTGCCGACATGCTGCATGCGCTGACAAACAGCCGAACCAGGATGTTGCCTGGCTCGGACGTCGGCAGCACGCCATCCAGCGACACGGCAATGTCTGCCAGCTTTGCATAGTGCCCCTGGTCGAACGCGCCCTTCGCCAGCATCGCTTCAAACTGTGACACTGAGAGCGGCAGCTTCACTGCCTCGAGCCGCTTTCTATTGCACCGTAGGATTGTGTCGTCGCTGAACGGGTGCGAATGGTGGTTTATAAAGTGCGTGAGGGCAGGAAAGGGCGGCAGCTCGTACGACGACTCGCGCAGCACTGACATTGTGGACACTGCTAGCTCCAGCCGGCTGATGTTGGGATAGATGTGCTGGGATTCGTGCCTGTTTCCGCAAAGCAGCCTGTGGAACATGTCGACAGAGACGCGCTCCAGCTTTAGTACCTGCAGGGTTGCCGCGTGGTTGCGGATGAATTTGACCAGGTCGTCCGACCACAGGACGCTGCGCCCGACCGTTATGTCTGTGAGCCCATGCTCAAAGGTGCTTTGGCGCGTCAGTCGCCGCAACACAAACGGAGGCGCCAGCAGTCGTAGTTCCCGAGTCCCCCTCAGCAGCGACTGCACCAGATACGGCAGGTCGGTGGCCAGCATGTTTCGCATCCGGCCCCTCGATCCCACTGCCACTGACCGTGCATTGGGCGCAGCATTCCGGATAATCTGCACCAGCGTGTCAGCTGCTGCCGCCTGGATCTTGCCACCGGCTATCCGGCAATCCCAGCTAGGGCCATCAAGATTCAATGCAATCTCCAGCACGCCAGGTAGCATGCCAGGGACAAACATTGTTTTGAGGCTATGCAGCAGTGTGCCCTCGGCTGCAGCATCGCGGCTAAGGCATATTAGCAGTCGCCGAACATAACATGCGTGTCCTAGTTTGACGACATGCGAAATGTTCTGCAGTGCTGGGACCCGGTGCATGTTGGAAACCGAATGTCGGCAGACACACAGGCACACACGACTGTAAAAGTGCGGGAGGATTGCGCGGCGCCACTGCTGGCAGATGCTGAGGAAAGGAAGTAGGGCGTAAGGAGGAGGAGGTAGTGCTGCTGAGTGGCGGCTATATATCATCTGGCTGGTGCCAGATGCCAGTTCTACGATTTGCAGCAGCACAAGGTCGGGGAGCTCCGAGGCTAGGCCGGCAGTGTTAGATAATGGCATTGTGACAAATGTGATAATGGTCTGGTAGCTGATTTGCGAAGGAGCATAAAGCATATAGGTGCAGCGAGGAACGAGGCAGAGGAGAGATGCGGGGCTGGCAGTCGATAAAGGGCCAGAGGAGCGGGTCGTAATTGCAACATGGCATAGGGTGTGATTCGGTCATGTGGAGGGGGCACGGGGGAGAATGCACGGCGGGCTTTGACTTCATTTGCACCAAGCAGTTTTGGCGAAAACAGCGCGAGCTTGTTCACCATTCCTATGCTATGTTGCATCATTGGACAATCAGGCGGAACGCCTAGTAGTTCTTCAAATGCATCCCCTCCGCAATGACATTGAGCCGTAGCCGTCTCACATGCGGCCGAGCCTTATATACCGATCGCTTGTGTGCCCTGACCAGCGAGTCAAACACAGTCCGACACACATTCCGTGCCGCCACATGGATCCGGATGTCCTGGAGCTGCGGCAAAAACGCTGCCAGCAAGACCGCGCCTTCGCCAGTGCATGTGGGGCAGTACCGGCCGTGAACCGGCGAGTTGAGCTCAAGAAGGGTGATTTTTGAGACGATCCGCACACTGGCCAGCATCCGCCTAACGCCGCTGTCGCGCAGCGCATTGACGTGCGAGCAGTCAAAGGACTCTGAGAAGTAGAAAAGCGCCGACTCCAGGTTCGGATACAGTCTGGCGACCAGCGCAAACTGCTTCAGATCCAGATGCTGGCCTGGAATACGCAAGTGCCTGACACTCGCACTCGTCGCCATCAGCTCGATGGCCTGGTTGGTGTCGGTGCCAAACATGGATGTGAATACTGTGCTGGCACCCCGTGCCATGTTACAGACTTGCGAGAACAGGCGCTCGGGAATTGGCCGGATGCTGTGCGACACGTGATGCATTTTGAGGCTTTGTAGCTGCGGGTATGTGCTGGCGGCCAGTGCGCCCGCAGACGCTAGCTGCTCGAGCGTGGGCTTGTCAACGGCCAGCGAGAGATGTCGCAAGGTTGAGGCACACCCGAGCAGCAGCGTGCTGTCGGCAAACGGGTAGAGGTTTATGGCAGTCAGCGATGTCAGCGAAGGGAATGGAGTTTCGCCGCCCAACGCAATCCGATTGACCTCGGTGTCCACGAGCATCGACCATTTCAGTCTGCGCAGCCTAGGGAACACAGCCGCCTTGCTGCACAGCAGACCGAGCTGGACAACCGTCAGGTGCGCCAGATCAACAGCCTGCAGTGTTTGTGCGTTTCTGGACAGCAGCTCCACCAGCACACTGCTGCTGAACGCATCCGCACTGACGTCCAGCCGCACCAGCCCGCTCGGCATCTGCATTTCCCGGACAGCAGAATATGCAGTGGCGGGGGTGACAAGCACGCTCAGCTCGCGCTTCCCCTGCTCCAGACTCTGCAACAGCACCAATGCATCCGAATCCCTGTGCAGACTGGCTGCGAACTGGCTGGCAAAGACCAGCCCCGTTGCCGTGGGCGCGGTCTGTACCAGCAGCTGGCATATATCACGTGCACCGTCTGCTTTTGCTATGTGGTCCCACTGTGTGCCCTCTAAGCACACAATCAGCGTGCGCGCGCGCACAAACCGTCCCGGTATCAGCATATCTCGGAGATACGCCAGCTGTGCGCGGTCGGCAAACACACTGGGCATCAAGCCGATGCGCAGCCGCTGGACAAACCGCGCATATCCAAGCTCCACTATTCTGTCGACATGCTGGGCGGCCGCGTGCTCGCGCGCTGGTATCGATAGGTCGAGGTATGCGTCGCTGTAGTACATGGGAACCGCAGCGTTGCGCCAGAGGCGACAGACGGCTATCAGCGGCAGCAGTTGGCGCTGGATGGGACCCAGCTGCGCAGTGCCTCCGGGCCCTGGGCTGTCGATCAAGAGGTGGTGGGCGATTTGCACTAGGACCAGCTCTGGCAGCTCTGGCAGCCTCTTGGCTGGCGGCGCGTGTTTCAGCGATCGTATAAGAAGCGCGGTGATGGAAACCATGCGGGTGGTATGTGGGGAGATAGAAAGGTGAGGGCGGGCTGTTGGCGAGAAAAGAAAGGGCAGTGCTCCTTAACTCTGTTCCACGGTTAATCCGCTGCCCCTGTCCTTCTTTAGCCAGCTGCCGAACGGAAATGCTTGTTGACATGCGGCAATACCCAGATGCAGACATGTCTGCAGCAGGCCGGATCAGGTGATGGTGGCTATGATAGCAAGTCCGCACCAAATGCAGACAAGGAGATGCCATGTATTGCAGCGGAAAACAAACAAAGAAGAAAAAAAGCTACTCTTCATCCTCGTCCAGAATGGCCTTGAAAGAGAACGGCATAAACTTGATGCCCGACCCATCGTAGAACTTGTTGTTGAACTCGACCCAGTGCAGACGCATGGCGTGCAGGAACGCCGACAGGCCCTCCATGAAGATCAGGATGCAGAAGGTCAGGCTGAACCACACGGCAAAGCCAAACATGATGAGCACAGGCTGGTAGGCGCCCGTCGTCTTGAGCGTGGGCATGAAGATCATGGACCACAGGACCTCGGACAGCTGGGCGTGGGCAAGACTGAGCGCCCACAGGCGCAGGTACGATGCCGTGTTGGAGATCGAGTTCAGGCAGAACTCGATTGTGTGGATAGTCGAGTTGATCATGATGTCGCCAAAGTCAAAGTCGTCCTCCTCCATCTCCTCCTGCTCGGCCATGACCACGGCACCCGCCATCTCGTCGCCGTCGGTGCTGACGCGCACATGGCTCGAAATGCGGCCGTAGCCCTCGGCGATGATCTTCTGGTGCTCGCGGCGCAGAATCAAGGGCTTCACCAGCAGCATCCAGGGGACGCACACCAGCGCAGTCAGAAGCAGGAACGCCTGCAGGGCAGCCTGGCCCGAGAACATGCGCTCCTTCTCGCTGACGTTGCCGGGGCTCAGGAACATGTAGATCAGCATGTTGAGCAGGCTGGGCGGGCCGATGTGCGTCAGCTCGCCGGCAGCGTCGCGCGCGTACCAGTCAGTCGACCACTTCATGATGATCATGACGACCAGGTAGCCGAAGATCGAGAAGAGGAAGATGATCTGCGGCACAAACACATGGATGATGTTGATGCGCTTCTTGAAGTGCAGGGCGTTAGGGACCTGCAGGCAGATTCCGAGCGTCATATGGATGACGCCCAGCACAATCGACATCTTCATCTTGTACGAGTTGGTGAACAGCAGCGAGTTGTTCGCGTGGTGCCATGCCGGGTCAATGCCAATGGCATAGACATGGTCGAGCTTGGTCGCCTCGACGCTCACGCCCTCGCCTCCCTTGTCAGTGGGCCACGCCCAGCCCGACGCAAAGGTCCACATGGCGCGCGAGAAGATGTCGTTGTAGACGAAGCCAGTGAACATCGAGAAGATGCCCATCATCAGCACAATGTAGCGGCCAGTGTAGAACATGGCCAGCGACTCGCTCTTGGCCAGCCACGCCAGCTTGCGCTCGTAGACGCACAGCAGACCGGCGCACAGCGTCATCAGGAAGCCGTGGCCGAGATCGCCAAACATCAGCGCAAACAGGAAGGGGAAGGTGATGGTCGCAAACAGACCCGGGTTGACCTCGCCGGCCTTGGGCACGCCGTACGCATCAATGATGTTCTGGAAGCCCTCGGTAAACTTGTTGGTGCGGATAAAGGTGGGCGGCTCCTTGGTGGTGCGCAGCTCGTGCAGAATGGTGGGCACGTTGGAGCCGGCGTCTTCGGTGGCAATGTGCAGCGCCGACTGGATGGCCGGGATGTCGTTGGTCGCGCACCAGCCCTCAGCAATCAGGCAGTCGCGGTTGTTGTCGTGGTTGAACAGGTTCAGCGTGTGGTAGATGGCCTTCTCCTTGCGCACCACGGTAAACCACGTGTTGATCTGCTCCGATACGCCCGTCAGCTCCGTGATCCGGGCAACGTGGTTGTTCTCCAGAATCTGCTGCAAGTCGTCGATGCGCGACATGGTGTCGATGAGGTCCTCCTGGCGGCGCTCGGCGCTGCTGTCCACGTGGTACAGCGTCGCACCCAGGCTGTTGGCGATCTTGGTCGCGCGGTCACGCAGCGACTCGCCGTGAGCAAACACAATGAAGGCGCTCTTGTACACCGGCTCCTCCTGGCGCGGGTCATGGATCGGCTCCTCGATATCCACGTAGTTCAGGAA
This sequence comes from Linderina pennispora, assembly GCF_002104995.1. NCBI lineage: Eukaryota > Fungi > Kickxellomycota > Kickxellomycetes > Kickxellales > Kickxellaceae > Linderina > Linderina pennispora. The sequence continues at coordinate 40,755 of NW_024468269.1, read as the reverse complement.
CATGTTTCCGCGCAGCGAGCGCCACAGCACACGCTCCAGGGTTGCGATGCGGTCACGTGGAATAACACCCGTCACAAAGCCCACGTTGATGTCATGGCCCACCACCGAGCCGTGCTCGACATCGAACCCGCCAGCCGAGCGCGCTGCGTCCAGGCTGCCGATGCTGCGGCGGCTCATGGTCTCCTGGCGGCTGAGCAAAGGCGCGCCATCGTGGGACCCAGCAGAAGTGCCCAGCGACCCGCCCTGCGCCGGCTGCTGGCGCCCAGTCATCTCGCTAAACAGCGACGAGACCTCCTCGAGCACATACTTGTTCTCGACCAGCTCCAGGTGCTTGAGCTGCAGGTTCTTGTACGCCTTGGTGAGGTCCAGCACCCGCCCCTCGTGCGCATTGATCTTCTCCTCCATCTCGTCGATATCGCGCGGGCTGCGTGCGGCGTTGGCAAAGTCCTCGTCCAGAAACTCGTAGACATCCACATCAGTCTTCTCAATCTGCGTGCGCAGATAGCGCAGCTTGCGCTCGACCTCGTCGAAGCGGCGCACGGACTGCACAAACGAACGCTGGAAGGCGCTGACGTCGGCGTTCAGGTCGCGGAACTGGATAAGGCCGAGCTCACCCAGCTGCGACACAGTGTAGCGCGACACATCCGATGGGATGTAGAGCTGAATCAGCGACATGATTTCCGAGCGGAAAATCGACGTTGTCTTGGGGCGGCCGCGAAGCGAGCCCCATCCTCGAGAACCAGAAGGCATGGCAAAAAAGATAGTTACTCCTTAGATAAGCAGATGCAAATAGACGGTGTAATTGAATGAGCCTAGCGGAAGAAGAAGGAACTGAGATTTGAATTCTGCGCAAAGCATGTTTTGAAAACAGAATCCCTGTTCACGTGACTCAAAATCCAGACCGGCGCTTTTTCTTTTTCTTTTTGACTGTGCCAGGAACACGCTGCGACTGGGCAGTAACAACCGCCGGCTGCGTCGTAGCCTGCGACGGCGCTGGCACCTGGGAGAAGAAGTCGGGCACTGTCAGCTGCGTCTCCGACCCCTGCGTCCTGCCAGCCGGCTGCAGACCCAGATTCGCCACATGCCGCGAGAACACCACCTTTGGCGGCCCCTGGGTAGTCGGAGTCGCACGAGCTATAGCTGGCACTCCCTGCAACTGGCTGGCCCGGGTTGCAGAGAACAACGGCGACGCCGGTGTAAGCGGCAGCTGGGACCCAGTCAGCGGCTGCGTGTCTTGGGTGTCGGTAGCTGTTGTGCGCATGGACCTCTTCTGGCGCTTCGCCGCTTGGCTGCTGGAGTGGTACGACAGCGCTGGCTGCGGCTGGTGCGTCTGGCTGCCGTCGCCATCAGTCATGGGGTCAAAGCGCCAGAGCTTTTTCAGGAGCTGCGCGGGCTTTGTCAGCTGGGTGACCTTGGCTTCGAGCAGACTGACTGGATCCGGCGTGTCTCCGGAGACTGCTTGGCCTGGGTCAGTGCTTATACGCACGTCAGCCAACGCAACGTCCTCTGCAGCATGTTCCAATGCCTCGGCCAGCGCACCAGCGTCCTGGACATTGAAGATCGACCTTAGGCTGCTCTCTGCCTCCGCAATGTGTCTGGGGTCCTCAGATGTGTCGCGATGAAGCTTGATCGAGCTGCTGCCAGCCTTGTTGCGTTCAGAGCTGCTGGCAAGCTCCCGCAAACCACCGATGCCGTTGCGCTTCCACACATCCTCAACCACAGCCGGATCCATCCTCAGCAGAACATCTCTAAGCGCCACTCCGTCAGCGGTCCATGATGGCAGCTTGTCTGCAGGGACATAGTTGGTCGCACCCGGAGACGCAGCAATCCGGGCGAGATTAAACAGCGATATTTCCTTGCGGTCGACAGTTGGAGGTGGGCGTGTCTTAAATAACTTGCCGTATCGCATGTGCTTTCTGCCTTTGGCCTGGACATCGACACCCACCAGGCTCTTGTACTTTTCTATGACGTTGAAGCGCCGGAACGGAATGCCGTGGGAGCGCATCAGATCGGTATACCACTCGCTCTTGCGGTCCCGCGTCTCCTTTGTATCGAGCATGAATCCCAGACCGTCGATAATCGACCCATCGTCGCACAGCTTGGCGTCATGCCAGCACTTCTCAATGGTCTTGTCGTAGGTGGTCTGGGAGATTTGGCTGTCGGTGTCAGCAAGAAACGACACGCGGCGGCCGACCACCGCACTACTTTCATCCACAGTGACGCATACGCCAGACAGCACATGGTCATGGCAGTGGTCGGGAAACGTGTGCAGCACCATGCCGGCCATTGGCATGGTCACCGGCTGGTCAGTTCTCACAACGCCTTCACTCGTCACCGAATCCACAAACGGATCAGTTGCCAGCACTTCCTGCACCGCAGTGCGGAAGGAATTCGACACCGGGGCCGCATCCTTCAGCATGTGCTGCTCGATAGAAATAAACGGGCCAGCAGCACTGTCCTGGCCATATATGTAGCTGGACACATCCAGCGACTCGCGCGACGCAGCCATCACTACTGTGGCGCGGCTATATGTGGAGTTTGGCAGCACCGCCGTGTCCAGAAGCACCGGCGGGTCATCGCCCAGGCAGTTGTGTTTCCATGCCATGATTGGCTGCTTCAGGTAGCGCTGGTCAAAGATCCGGATCACGTGCGTGGATGCCGCAACCGCATGCATCGGGTGCATGGCTGACGGCACTGCAGCCGTGAGCAGCTCGTCTTCGAAGGCAAACCGTGACTCACGCAGGTCCAGAACCGACACGCGCTTGCAGTCGGTGCGCGTGTCTAGAAAGTACAGCTCGTCGGGGTTCGCGCGCAGAATATGGCGGGGCGAGTTCCAGTACTCGCAGGTGTTCCACTGGCACGGCTGGTCCAGCTCCTCCTCTATAAGTGTGTCGCTGTTGAGCTCGAAGTTCCACATCCGCATGCTCCCGGTACTGGACGCCAGCGCAGCCTGCGACATATCCCAGGGGCTCCATGACATATGGCTGGTCCACTGATCGCCGGTGCCGAACGAGTACGGATTGCCAGCAACATCTGCCTCCAGCAGCGGCACGCCGGTGAACTGGCTGGGCTTCTGGGTGACGCGCAGCAGAGCCACCGTGCTCATGGTGCGCACGCAGGCATACCCGGGATGCTCTTTGCGCGTCACGATCTGTTTGATAGGCGTCGTCAGCTCAAGGGCCGGCACGATATCCACGTCTTTCGAGCCAGCATTCTGTCGAGGCCGAACCGTCGAGAATATGGTTTGGTCGCTGTCGTTGATTTCCGGTAGCGGCATGCCGAAGAGCTGGTTCCCGCACTCGCCGCCCGCATACAGCGCCCACTCGTGCTTCGATGACCACGCATACTGTGTCTCCTCGCCCCATGGCTCCGCAGTATCCACCCGTTTGACGTTTTTCTGGAACCGCTCCCGTACTTGCCACTTTGATCCAAGCTTACGTGCGGCATCGTCTGAGATAGGCGCATCTCTGTCTAGCTCTGGTCGGCATACAGCCATCGTATTCCCATCAGTGACCCCAGCCCGCTCCCACTCCGAATCGCCATGGTCCTCATATATCAACTCCTTCAGCAGGTCAGATGGTATGTCGATTTCCCTGTGCATATCCGACAGATAGGATACTGCCTCGCTGTAGCTGCTGGCTGCTGTTGGTTGCCGCTGCAGGCGCTTCAGCAACCCTGGCATGCGTGTCCGCGGCCGCAAGAGAACTGGATCGTGGCTCTGTAGAATGAATTCCTCGCCGGGCTTATGGTACTTTGACGCCGGCTGCCATGTCGTTTGCCCGTCGCCGTCGATCAGCGGTAGGAGTCGCTCGGCAGTGCCCTGGCCAAACGGCACCAGGCCAGCGAGCTTGCCGTTGCCCCCGCGACAGTGCAGGGGCCAGACCGCCGACGGAAACTCGAGCAAGCCGTTGCTACCGTCATTGCTCGTCATAATGGAGTGTGCATTAACGCAGAAAGAACAACTTGGGAGTCAAGGTGTGGGATACAAGAAAATTTTTGGAGCCAGCATGCAATTTCCTCCTCCAGCGCCTGCTGACATATCAGTGGCTAATCCGACAGGGGATGCAGCACGTGATCTCTACCAGTTAAAGCGCGATGTCACCAGGCTCCTGGGGTGTTGCCCTGCCAAGCCCGTAGACAACGCCTGTCTGTTTCTCTACTTGCCCAACCCTCTTTTCCTACATTTCCTCGCATCCTTTTTTTACTTCACTTCCAGACTTGCGCTTCCACAAATGAGCGAGTATGTGCAGGGCGTCAGGCTCACGTTTGAGCTCCCGTTTGAGCTTCCCACACCGGTGGCCTTTCCCTTCGAGTCTATCGGGGACTTTAAGCCGCCGAACCAAATTCCAAAGTACGATTTCTCCCTGGAGAAGAAGATTATGAAAGACATTGCCAAGCAAAAGCAGGAGGACCAGTACCAGCAGCTGAAGCAGGCGCAGCAACAGCTGAACATGGTTGACCTGATAGCGTCGCGCAAGAGCCGCCACAAGGGCAAAGAGGCCGACCTTGGCGACGTCACGCCGCTATCCAAGCCCAGCAGTGAGACGGGCGGCGCGCGGATCGGGGAAAGCTCGAGCAGCGCGCAGAAGCGGCCTGTGACGCTAGTGGGTACAGAACAGCCCGCAGAACCACCCGCAACGGCATTTGCAGCGTCGCAACCGACCGAACGGCCGCATTCTGCAGAGCCTCAGCTGGCAGCACCGCAACAGCAGCAGCTGCAGAATGCGAGCTCGCCAAATGTGTTCTCACAGCGGGTGCAGAACACGCAGCCGTATTCGGCGGTTGCCTCCCCGCAGAGCGCAGGCAGCGGGCAGATGGCCACGCAGTACGGGCCGGCGAACCAGCACTATGTGCAGCAGCCTATTTTCGGGTCGCCAAATATACCTCAGCAGTACGTGCCGGTGGGAATCAGCGCTGCCAGCACCGCCTCCACTGTGTTTTCGGGGCAGGGCGCAGCCGCTGGGTCGTCAGCGCAGCCCATGCCGGCCATGGGTGCAGCCCAGCCGCCGCTGGTCAACCTGGCCAGCATCCAGCCACAGCCACCGCAGCCAATCCCACAGCGCCTGAACATGCCCGCACCCGACTCCGCATACACACCATTTTCGGCCTCATTCGGCTCCCTGCCCAGCCGCTCAGAAGTGTCGCCAGTAACGCCTGCCCGGCCCGTCCTGCCACCCAAGCCCGCCGAGTGGCAGCCAAGCACTACATCCCAGCCGATCCAGCCCGGCGAAGCCAGCGGCGCTAGTCGCATATCTGCCCAGCCGCCAATGCCCCCGCGTCGGCCGCAGCAGGACCCGCAGGCGCCGGCGCTGCCGCCAAAGCCCTTCCCGGCGTTCAGCGAGTATGACTTTGCGCCGGATGTGCCCGAGCAGCCGGCAGCCGCGTCATCGTCGGGCCAGGGCGGCCACGTCGAGCAATTGCGGACTCTGATGAACATGGGTTTCAGCGAGCCCCAGGCCATCCAGGCGCTGGAGATGTACGACTACGATGTAAACAAGGCCAGCAACTACTTGATTGACAATACGTTTTGAGAAAAGTGGATGTTATTTTTAGACAACAAAAAACCTATCCTTCGTGCGCTTTGTTGTGGAGCTTAGCACCAGAGCGGGTCGTCGACCGAGCTGCTGTGCAGAGAGCGTGCTGCTGCCTGCTCGTTGATGGCGATTACTTGGCCGTAGGTTTCGTATGAAGGGCTGTCAAGCACTGCTGACTTTTGAAAGCCCATATGTGAAGAGAGGTGTGCGGGTGTGCGCTGACATTGGCTACCCCTATCGGCTAATAGCCTTTACCTGGCAAGATGCAACGTCCAGTGAACTGTGAACGGCGAGGGGCGCTAGGTCTGGCATACATGCACGCCATTGTACTCCAAGGTTGTCAGCGCCTTTCCGGCTATTAAAAAAGGCATTGGCCCGGTTTTTGGTGGGTTAAACCTCAGCACTCACATTGTGTCCCGTATTCCCAAGCTGGAATGCGAACTATGCGGAAGCCGTGCCCAACACCCGGCAAAAGGGTTGGCGGATCACAATCTGAAGCATGGAACCATAACTCGAAACGGGTTTCCTTTGGCGACATTGCCAGACGATCGGATCTCGCCCTAACCCCGAAATCGGCATCTCTGAAACCCTTGTTCATATTTTCAACTCGACAGCAATGAAGGCCGGGAAGCGCATGAAGGGCGTTGTCATCAGCAAGCCGATTATGTATGGCAACATAGCAACCGAGCTGCTGACGAAGAAGACCGACCACACGCACAAATGGACCGTATTCCTGCGCGGACCCAACAACCAAGACATCTCGTATTTCATCCACAAAGTCGAATTCAAACTACACGACACGTTCGTGAACAACAACCGTGTCTTCAAATCCCCGCCCTACGAGGTGACTGAGACGGGCTGGGGCGAATTCGAAATCATCACAAAGATATTCTTCCCGCCGGCATCGGGCGAAAAGCCCATTTCCCTATACCACATGCTGAAGCTGTACCCGCCAGAGTCGCAGGTGCAGTCGTGGCCGAAGGGGAAGCCGGTCAATAACTTTTTTTACGACGAGCTTATTTTTAGCGAGCCGACAGAGGAGTTCTTTGAGATGCTGACCAAAGGCGCCAGCGGGCCGGAGATCCCGCTCAAGGCATCGGGGCAGCAGATTTTCAGTCTTGGGTCGGAAGCCGCAGAGTGCAAGAGGCTGGAGTCGGCTGTTGCGCAGGTCACAAGCCAGTACAACGACTACAAGGACCGGTCGAAAACGGCCGAAGTCGAAATCGCCAAACTGCGCCAGGAAATCGCTGCGCTCGAGCAAGCCCGCTAGCAAGCCCGACACGCACCTTTTTCTTATTTAAAAAGAACTTGTTTTCATAGGATATTGAAGATAGCACACGCAGCTGTCTTTTTGATTTGAGCAGTATTCTTGGTCTACATTTGGCGGAAGCGGGATATATACTAGCGGCAGCGGTAGCACTGTGGTGCTTTAGTAGCATGCACATTTATGCAGCTGCAACATTGTATCCCATTTACAGTTGCGTTTCCTGCTGGGGTTGTGTACAAGCAATTCCAAGGTGTGCACCTACTCTATGAACACCTACTGAATGGTGCCATGTAGTTCACCCAGCGGCCATGATCTTTACTTACCTATATATAAGATTTTATAGTCTAAAAAGTGTCTGACCGTTCGCTAGAACCTTTTGAATTGGTTAAAAAAAAAAACTTAAGCTTCAACACGGGTCTGAGTGACTTGCTCTGTAAACTCCCTTTGATCTTGTGCGGCATCTGACCTCATCGGTGAAACCAGGGCGACAAGTTGTTATTGCAGTGGTCACAGGTCTCCACTAGATATCTCCATTGGTTCAGCGCAAGAGCTGCTCTCATTGTCGGTCGGCCTGATAACTTCCATGGTGTCATCATGGTGGTCATCACCGGCTGCGCAACACTCTTAGGATGTTTATTTATGAGCACCTATTGAATAAGGCCATATAGCTCTTCTAGCGGCCATGCAATATTTGTGGGTTTATTTTATAAATTAATTTGTCTTATGAACATGCGTAAGCAGTAGTATTTGGGCCACAATGGACCCAGTCTGTATAGACTGATTCAAGAGACTGTATCAGTGCTAAGGGCCCTAAGAACCATGCAAGCCAGATCATTTTTTAATAAAATGTTCTTAATGCTATGCATCTGCAATACAGCAAAACTGAACAGCATCATTTCTCTTCTTACTTGCCTATTGAATTTCTCAAATGAATATTACCCACAGCACTACTGTCATAAAGACATCACTTGGTGGTATTGGCTTCCATGATTCTATGTTGCCCCGCCTAGAGCAATTTGTACACAGCGTCAATATCATCAAGGAGCATACATACATGCTTGCACGATGGATATTACTCCATCAACTAGCTGACAATGATGCTTTTAACCTTGCAATATTTGTGAAAAAGGGATTCTTTCGCTCAATTTATTTATTCATTTATCGCAACCTGAAGGCGAAGACTGTCATATCTGCCGAGGATTTCGTCAACCGGAAGGACAGGTCAGAACTGTCGAGTGCAGATTTCGGTGATGTAGTTATATATCATATTTATGATTATCTATTACATAATGGCGATATCGAGCTACATGGCATACACGAAATGAATCAAGTAGCAACATACGTGGATACCGAGCTGATGACAGCATATAAGAACAACATTGTGTTGCACTATGGCACTTGCCTACAGCAGATTCTGGCCAAATTGATTGATATTCGCAGCCGCAAAAGCACACTGCACAGTACAATGGGCAATGTGTCCAAGGCTGAGTTCAATAATGCATGTCAAGTGTATATTTATACACCTGCACAGAAGCTCCGCCAGGCAGTTGCCTCTAGGCACCCTGATCTCAGTGTGCTCACCCCACAGATGCTTGCAATCTACAACAAGCTGGCACCAGTCCTTAATGCCTATGATGCCAAGTACAGATTTGCCAAAGACAGCCGATACTATGATGCCAAGGCAAATCCACTTCAGCATCTGCATGCATACATTCGCCTATGCCAGCTTATCGAGAATGAGCAGCTTGGCAAGGAAAGCAGCAGAAAAGGGCGAAAAATTGGCCAAGAAGGCTGCACGCAAAGCAGCGAAGATGCCATCAAATGCAACAGAGGCCACTGCAGCAACTGCAGCAGTAGCGGCTGATTCACTTGCTGCTGCATCGGCGGCAGCAGCAGACACTGTTGCAGCACTTAGCAATGCATATGCACCAGCACCCCCAGTCTGTGCACACGACCTGGTCCAAGGGATCACACAATCTGTGTGGGATGTGTGAGGCCGGGTCGCAGATCTAACATCAAAGCCATTTAAGGCGCATGGCGATAGAAAATTCCACGGAATGGCGACAACAGATGGTGTAACGATATGCATTTTGCTGCAAGACAAGGTACCTAAGGCTGGTGCTGCAGGAGGTGGTTCTGTGGGAGGCAATGCTACAGCTGACTGTTGCTATATCCACCAAATCCCACAGCCAGAGCTGCAGAATCTGAAAGGCCGCTGTGTATTCATCGATCCAGGTCGGGGTGATTTGCTATACATGATGCACGAAAATAGCAGCAATGGGAAAGAAGGTGAAAAAATGCTCTACCGCTACACACGGCAGCAGCGCAATAAGGAGCTCAAGCTGCGCCACTATGACAGGATTCGTCAGGCTACAAAGGATCAAGTCCCAAAAGATGCTGTCCGCAGAGCAGAGGCAGAGCTTTCCAAGCACTGCTGCCGGACCCTTAGCCCAGCAAAATTCCGTGCCTACATTACTGTCCGTGCATCTGTGCAGTGTGTCCTAGCACCGTTTTATGCCAACACGATGACAGCGCGAAGGTAACCAGAGCAGCAGCCCACTAAGTCAAACAAGCAGCACCAGAGGCGCTGTAAGGACTATCCGGGTGTCAGTACCAGTCCCAAGGTGTACCTGCTTCACCGCAAGCTGCGCCTTGATTCATTCATGAACCAGGCCCGTGCAGACCACAGGCTTGCCGCGAAACTCCGGAGCAAGTTCGGTCCAGATCCAGTGCTGATCATGGGCAGTTGGAGTGCGCCGATGGCCCGACACCATGCGCCGATCCGTGGCAAGGGATGGCGCGACAAGTTCAAGCACCATGGCTTTGAAGTCTATCTGATCGACGAATTCCGGACATCGTCGATGTGCCCGTTCTGCTGCAAAAAGTTGCTGCAGACATTCCGGCATGGTCCCAACCCGCGGCCCTACCAGAGAGCGAAGAACCCAACTGTGAGGTGCCATGGCCTTCTCCACTGTACAAGCGAGTCATGTAAGCGGGCCATGGCACAATACAGGCGGGCCTATTTGTCTCGGCTCTTGAACCGCGACCTCGCAGCAGTTCTAAACTTCAGACTCATTTTCCAGTCACTCTGTGATTCAGGCGGTATTCCTGAACAGTTCCGTCGTTCTACAGCCATTGCTGCCAATGTTTTTGGTGCCACTCCGGCTACAAAGAGGCTGCGCAAGAGGCGTGGTACAGCTGCAGGCGATTCTGCTGCCAGCAGCAGCGAACCTGCGCTGACACGCACGCGCTGAGCAGGCCATCAAGACAGGGATGCCCAAGATCACTATCACACTAACAATCATCCGACATGTTCAAATGGCTGGTTCGCCCTGGTGTTTTTATCGACGTGCCAACCCATGCTGACTAGCAATTGAACTCGCATCGCGAGCGAAGTAGTTCTAGCATTTCTAATTCAGCGTGAAAAAATTAAAAGCCCTCATGCTCACCGCTGATCATCGTCTTGGTTGTGTATCGGCAAGGGCGTCCACCCTTGTCCGCCACTTGTCCGCCCTTGCCGCCGCTCGCGCAGCCAGTGTCTGAGCTGTAGCAGTGCCTCGCGGCCCACGCATGTCGTGAAAAAGCACCATAGGATTGCGGCGAATCCGACAAATACGCACACGATGAGCAGAATAATGAGGCTGGTCGGGAGTCCCTCGTCGACTTGGTCGGAGCGCAAAATCATTGGGAGAGTAGCATGTAGCTTGAATGCGAAGATCCCTCCATGGCAATGCAGCACTTGAACATCATGCTGTGGCCGCATGACCACATAGTATGGTGAGGAGGGAGCAGGCAAGTAGTTCAGTGCTCGCCGGCCTCAGCATGCTGTGGCCAGCCAGCGCTACGTCGTATAGTGGCATCCCCTGGCCGCCATTACCCCCACGCATCCATACCCCAGCGGCACACGACGTGGGGTAGTTGCACAGCAAGTCTGTGCGGGGACCGAAGTTAGCGTGTGGTGGCGGCAGTAGATCACTAATCCCGAAATCACCACACGTAAACAACGGCTGCTTGGCGGGCAGCAACACATTCGCCTGTGGCTCACGCCAGATGGCTGCTTTTTTTCGCATAGCTCTTCTTGACTCTTGCACGCTTATTTACACCACCCCTTTCTATCTATATTCGAAATGGCGACTGCTCAGAAGAACGCGAGTTACGACTACCTGATGAAGTTGCTGCTAATCGGTGACTCGGGTAAGTACTGGATGGAAGCTCCATGCCTCATCTGCATATACCGAGCGCAAGGAGGAAGGGCACTCGGCATACAACACGCGGCCGCTCTGCTGAATTTCCAAAGAGAACGCCCCAATAGGTGTCGGAAAGAGCTGTGTGCTGCTGCGTTTCTCGGACGACTCGTTTACGCCGTCTTTCATCACAACAATTGGAATCGACTTTAAAATCCGCACTATCGAGCTGGACGGCAAGCGCATCAAGCTGCAAATTGTAAGTACTCCGCTTTACATACCGCTGAAAGGTCCCCAGGTCCCACACCGCTAACTCCTTGTATGTCTCTAGTGGGATACTGCAGGCCAGGAGCGCTTCCGCACGATCACGACGGCGTACTACCGCGGAGCGATGGGAATTCTGCTCGTCTACGACGTCACAGACGAGCGGTCGTTCAACAACATCGAGAACTGGTACCGCAACATTGAGCAGCACGCGAGCGAGGGCGTGAACAAGATCCTGATCGGCAACAAGTGCGACATTGAGGAGCGCCGGGCGGTGCCCAAGGAGAAGGGCCAGAAGCTGGCTGACGAGCTCGGCATCAAGTTCCTCGAGACCAGCGCCAAGTCAAACACCAACGTTGATGAAGCGTTCTTCAGTCTCGCGAGAGATATCAAAAAGCGCCTGCTCGATACATCCGCGGAGAACCGTGCACAGCCCGCTGCCGCCGGTGGCCAGGACAAGGTCAACATTGCCGATGCCCAAAGCAACGGGTATGCGAACAAGGCCGCCTGCTGCTAAACGCCCCCTCCCCAGTGTGGTCCGAGGAGCGAGAAAAAGCGTCTGTAGCAAGGAATTGGAGTGGTATGTGTTGCGTCTGGGCATGCCCAAGTAGTTTTGGTGTGTGCCGACGCCTTTATTACTCTCTGGAGCTCCTGTCGCGGTCCTGCTGCTTTTCACTGCCCTCATATAGCCCCCTTTACTATCTCTTCTGTTTTTGCTGTATCCTCGAATTCTGTAAGCTCCATTTGCTTCCACAACTGCTCCATCTTTCAGAAACCCATATATCCTAGCCGTCTACTAATACCCCCTCTGCCACCTAGCGACACCCCCTGTACCCTGCATGCTGCATGTTGCACAAACTGACCATGGCCCATGCACCACCCACTTCAGGAGCGGGCGAGTGATGCAGTATTTATACGTGCCAGATACAGCACATGACAGGATCTTTGGCAATGCTCTGTCCTGGGCGCTGAATGGCAGCTGACGCAGCAGCACTAATCTGCAAAGAGTTAAGCTGCATCTAGGAATAACTTGACACAGCGCCTGCTCCGGCCGTCCCTCCCTTTCTCTGGCAGGCACCACACCTAGCCGCACCTAGGCTTTACGGGGCTTTGGCTTTGGCTTCGCTCCTGAGTTTTTAGTGAACTAGAGCCTGCGAGCCTGCCAAGACCCTTGGCACCTGGAGCCGTGTGCTTAGAGCACATCTGGTCCATTCGTACGTGCATAGTCCACATTAGTGGCTGAAGAAAACCCATGCTTTGTACGCCAAACCCAAAAATCGTACCAAGATTAGCTACTGCAACGCATTTTTATATGCCGATCAGCTTATTTCGGTCACTTGCAAATATGCGGTCGACATACAAGGGAACGTCTACTTAGCAGCAACAGGTTCTCGAACAACATGAACCAAGGAATGTCGGAAAGAACCCATGCATATCATTCTTTTGAAGGCGCAAATTAGGGAGGGGTGAAAAACTGGCCTGGCGAATGGCGTCGACTATTGGGATCTATTAATATCCTCGCACTAGCGATTCAGCCCCTTGCCTAGCAAATGGCATGTGTGGCATGAAAGCCACTTTGCACGAACCGACTAAACCATGGTACCGTTAGATGCGCATAAGAGTGATATGCATTCATCCACTCTCAAGCAGTGTATCCAACACCCACCACACAGTCTTGATCACCACAAGAACGCCGTTGTTGGCACTTCCAGGGACCTCAACAACATCTTGGTCGCATTGATCTACCACACATTTTGTTCTTAGTTTCCTCCATACAGGAAACATGGCCTCCTATTCCAAGTATGTTTTGTTGGACACTAGTTGATGGACTACATAGTCATAAATCGGCAAGTCACTAGATTAGGAGAATCCTGACTTGGCGACACACCAACTATATGGCGCTGAGCTTCTCTCTGAAAGAGTTTTCTTTTTCTTTTCTTTATCGGTTTAGGCGCCTAATATTTTCTCACTTTTTATTTCTAAAATTTCGCGTATAATACCTCAGTTTACTTTAGTTTTCATTATTTTTATCGACGATATATATCCATACATAGTCTTTGGAAAATTGTGATGCTTTTCCTCTTTTAGGACTCTTGGCGAAACATTTGAGACGTAATAGTCCAGCCCGGAAGGAGGTACGAATAGCGGCACAATTACCATCATTGCCGCCAATTGTATATCTTACTGGTCGGGTAGTATCCCTATCAAACATTCTTCTAGAATGGTCAGCATTTTTCCAACTACGCCAAGACCTGTACTAGTGAAAATATAAATGCAGTTCGATATTGAAGTTAATCCAGTATGACTATAAATATAGAGCGAGCGATTACCACACCACTACGATATATACCTGTGGTTCCAAATCCACATTGCTAACCTTCAGAGAGTCCAGTAGTTATGAGCTATATGGAATGAGTATAGCTGGAAATTGCTGAGGAGAAAAAGGGAGAATGGGCCATTCCGGCCCACAATGCTTGTACAGGTGGGGATTTGGATCTGCATATGGTGGCGAAGGGCATGGGGTTGCCCGAATGTCAACAGCCTGCACTCTTGTACAAAGGAAAAGTATGACTAGGTATAAAGGCAATAAGCTAAAGAGAACAGAAAGGAGATACTGTAAGACATACGGAGACCAGACGACATTTGCTCCTATCGGTGATGGACTACAGCAAGTGATCGTAATCAAGGTAATACGGTCTCAGTCTGTGCTTCTTTCCTCCACTTTGCCATGGTAATGTCACCATGACCGCCCAGCTAAGACAACTCATTTCATAAGTCAACAGCAGCTGCTCAATCTGCCGCGCAAGCAGCACGACCCTCTGCTGGAATTTCTTTTCTGGTACATATTTGGCCCAGGAGATGATGGTCGGCCTGACAGACTGACACTCCAAGCACACACGCCTCATACTTCATACCTCATACTTCATACCTTTTCGATATCCCCTATCTCTACATTTTACACTTACAGTGCCAAATATCTCTGCTGAGCTTCAGCCTAGGGTTCTTTGCCGTTATTTACGGCACTCCACCAGTTCTCCAGGGGTACGGGTCTCGCAACTCAGGTAATCCTGAGTGGTAACAAACATTATCTCTAGGCAAAATGAAGAATAGAAGACAGTCAGAATTCAAAATGCTATAAGCAAATAGTCCAGGGTCACTTCATCCAAACTGGCATGAAAGGATATCTAGATTCAAAACACCAAAAATAATAATATATTTAGGAATTTGGTCGTACAGTAATAGATTTTGCGTTAAATACCTGTATCAGTTGTTAGTTTGTGTGGTTATGTGTGATATTGTGAAAGCAATAGCATGCAAAAATATTTACAAGGGACACCAGATATTCGAAACTAAAAAGATAATAGAAGAGGTACCAGATGCTGGAGCTACACCTCTTTCAGGCCCGTAGCATAATGGCGCATTCCTGAAAAAGGTGGGCACATGGGCTCCTTATCAACCCCTATGCTGGCATCACTGTGGGTGTCCATGGTGACAATACCGCCGGTGGTACTGTTGCTAGGTGCGCAACAATATTAGATTCCTCTTTTACACAAAACCACTGTTACAAATATATAGCGCTAAACCTTCTGGTATTTCGGATCTGGCTCATTCGTGTCGTTACCATCGTTTGAATCGTTGCTGTCGCCGTCGTCGCTGTTGTCCCTATCGTCACTGTCGTTGCCCCCGGCGTTAGCTGGGCCAGCGTTTTCCTGAGAAAACTTCTGGATACATCGATCCTCATATTCAGACAATGCCGCGTAGCTTTTAAAGCTGTGGAAATGCCTTGAACTCCCAACCAGATCACCAAGGATTTCGGCCAGACCAGTCACCCAGTCGTGGATTGCAGTTGACTCCAGGGGCAGATCTCTATCCTTAATATTGAGGGTAGTACCTGGCTTGTGCTCGCTGAGTAGCAAACGATAAAAGAGCCTGTTGTGTGCCCACTGCAGCTGTCCCTGACGTCGACATGTCAGCCGAATCAGGTGACAGCAAGCCAGGCGCCAACGAGACCCCCGCTACAGCCTACAATATGGAGGTAGAATCTAGCCTCTGATAAGTTGCACAGATGGCCGTATTGAAAACTCCCCTGCGCAACTTGTCTATTCCTTTTTCTCTCTTTTCTTCAGTATTAAATATAACTTTTAAAATCCCCACACATTCAACATAACAAGCCCAAGCAATTTGTGCCAACTTGTGTGACACCTCTCAGAGATATATGCCATGCAACTCTTCTTGGTTTGGAGCCAGTCCTCGCGTTTGTGCAGCAGCTCTTTGTCATCAACGCTGTTACCCCAGATGGTATCCATTTCCAATTTGCTCCTGCTGGTGTTAGGGAATACCTTGTAGATCGCGCGGAAGAGTGTGAGAAACATAGACTCAATATCATCGACCAGCGACCTCCATTCCGTGCCACTGAGAACGCGCCATCCCATGTAAACCCTCGTCCCAGTGATCGCAACTACGCCAACATCATTTACACGGCGGCCATCGCATAGAATGAGCGCAAGCTCCCAGTCAATAACAAATGGCTCATCATCAGCACACCGCTTCCCGTTGCGTACCAACAAGTTGCCTGATGAGATGTCGCGGTGGATCGTTGAGGGCTCGCCAGCCGATGCAGCAAATAGGGTGTGGAGATATCCAGCAGCGATGCTGACCAAGCGCCACTCATCGGCAGAGTGCACCTTAATATTAGCGACGAACCCGTCGATCGTATCCCCACAGTCCTCCATGAGATAGGCTTCACCGCGCATCGATCCGATATTCGCGTTGACAACACCTATGTGGGCAAATTGCCCATGCCAGTGTACCTTTGGCGTGTGCAGAATGCCGGCTAGAGCCAGCTGCTCATAGATATACGACTCGCGTAGAAGACGACTCTTGGCCCATAGCACTCTGAGGAAGCAGGGGGTCTCGCTACCAGTAGCATTCGAAATGGCTTTGCAACCCCACAAGATTGTGCCGACTGGCCATTGGCAGCGCCCCAATAGCTCCGATCTGCCAATGAGAGGCGTGATGGTTATAGACTCAAGGCTGCTCGATGTAGCTGCAGCGCCGAAGGGATCAGAAATAGCGCTAGGCCTGAATCATCCACAGAGGTTCCATAGGAGCAACAACGATCGGCTTCACGAATGTGAAGGGGAGAACACAGCTCCTCTCACAGGGGAAAAGCCATCCAAAGTGGCTAATAGGCAGAGTAAATATGGTCAAGAGGAATCGTACAGTATCTTTGCAGGCATCCACGTTGGAGGGCCGGGAGATTTCGCCCGCTTGGTCCATGGAGAGCACATAGTGTCCGATGCCCTTGGAACGTTTAGCCGTACCGTCGCTGTACTTTATGAACGGCAGCTTACCAACCTCTGCTTTGCAGATGCCACCGCGTGTGTTGGAGAAGGCCCAGAGGTTGCCCTCAATCACCATCATTCCGACGCAATGGATTCGCCAGTAGCTCTCCCACATGCGGGGAAGGCAAGTTGAGAGTTGGCCATGACTTTTCGTATCCGTAGCTGGTATACGCGCTCCCTTAAGTTCGACGAATGAAGCCATGTCATGCCACCTGACATGCTCATTTTCGCACCATCCCGTCGGAACTATGCTAATGTCCGGCTTACCTTTCCCATCGATTTCCTTGTTCGATGTCACCAGGTAACCCAAAGTACGCGCACCGGGGACTGATTTGTCGAGCTCCTCGACAATGCTCTGGAGGAGGAGTGCGAACCCGGCTTCGACAGAATCTTCTTTGTGCAGCCCCTTACCCTCGAGCACATTGGGGATTCCAGCTCTTGGAGTGTGGCTGCGGTACCGCCTCTCGAATTCGGAAATAATATTGGTAACAAGATCGGTGCCGTCAGGCAGGGGTCACCATAAGCAAGGCTGGTCTTTAAGTCCACCAGTATACTACTGCGAGTAGTTATGGCAAGCCACTCCCTCTTGCATTTTGCGCCCCGATACTGATACATGTCCTTGGTCTTGCCCGGCTTGTGCGAGGATATTTCGCCCCTCGCGTAGGTTGAGCCTATATGAGATAGCATTGATGGAGTTATGTGCACCTTGTAAGGCCTATCGCTCTGGGTGGTAAGAGGATACTCCTGCAGCTGAATATCAAGTAGATGCTGGATTATTATATTGCATACTTACGTCTATCAGTGATACTACTTGTGTTTCGTGATCCTCCTTTGTGGCCCTTAGATAGCTGACCACCTTGCTGACCAGATGTGTTCTAGTTCGAGGAAATAAAGGTGTAAATTAGCATAGTGAATGACAAGGGCTTGCACAAAACAACGAGAAACCAGATGCTGTGATGCCATACCTTAGCCATTTTTGGACCTACCTGTGATCTGTGACCAGAGTCCCGTCCCCTTCTTACGTTGATACTGCTGGCTGACCCCTTTCTATTGAGAGCCACAAGGATGTTCATTAACCTTTCATCGCGCTCAGCTTGCTCTGTCCTCAATTTCTCGTCTCATTCTGCTTGGGCAATTAGAAACTTGCCCAAAATGCTTTCCAAGTGCGATAAATCCATGTTAAGGAGGCATGAAATTACTAGTATGGCTGAAAAGTTAAAGCTGTAATGAAAAGAGAGAGTAATTGCTGGATAAACTGAAACCAGAATGTCAGTATGAAAAATATACAGAAATTAAAATGCAAGAAAGAGTGCGGGAGAAAAAGCAATTATTGTTCGTAACACTGACTCAGCTGCGCAAATGCTTATATATATTGACGCTAATAAGACCTGCAGAACCCCTTCAAAAGCCTTAATCCTATGTGCTGGATGTAATTAGATTAAGCAACTCGCTGCATTAGTAACAATGAGGATGAAGAAACAATTCCAAATGTCAGCAGTAGCTACCCAGTCTACATAGCAGACAAAGAGATCCACTGTTGGCTTTTCTGGTTCATATTTGACCTAGGAGATAATGATCAGCCTAACAGACTAACACTCTAAGCATACTTACCTCATACTTTATACTCCATACTTTATACCCTTTTGACATCCTCTTTCTCCACATTTTAAACTTATAGTACTAAATATCTCTGCTGTATCTCAGTCTAGCATTATTTACCATTAGTTATAGTACTCCACTGGTCTATCAGAATATGGCTCTTATAGCTTAAATAATCTTAAATAGCAATAACTTGTCTCTTAGATCAAAAGCTATTATACTTTACACACAATCAAGCCTGAGTGAGTAAACTGTTCTATTAATAATATACTAAAGAGGGGTTAAAGTATTTGCTTACTTTACCTAACTAGTTTTAAACATATGTATTTTTGACTTTACTTATAATAACTACTACTAGTTTACTATGCACCCTCTTAGGTGCAAAGTGCAAGTGTACTAGCCCCTCTATATATGGCATAGATAAATGATACAATCAGCTATCAGCTATATCTAAGAGTATTAGGAGAAATATATCTATAGATATATCTAGGACTCAGGAGGAATAGGAAAGGCAAGCAGAAGAGTTGGCTATAGAGCACCTATAAGGAATAAGTAATGCTATGAATAGAATATTAATACCTAAGAATTTGATAAATAGCAGCCTTACTGATGAACTGATGATTTTCATAGCTAAGCTGCTTAAGTGATATATATGTGGCAATAGTATGCTATATGATGCATATACTAGGAAAGATGAGGACCTCTACTATACCTTGATGAATCTAGCAGTACTATCTATAGAGTGACTTTCAAGTTCCAACACAAGCTCCCTTAAGTCATAAATATACCAGTTAAAAGCTATAATTACTTAGTTTGTTAGTGTAGTTCCAAATCCATATGACTTTAGGAGCCTATAGATCAAGACCCTTAGGGGGTCATTCCTGGACTTGTAAATTTTAGTAAATTACAATTTTGTTAGATAGATATTTGAATAATCATTTTCAGAACTATTTTTTACTAATAATTATTTTTTTCATAGTTATTATTTGTTATTGTGTCCAGAATGTTTTTGTGTGTATAATTGATTTTAAAAATACAAATATTTTTTTTGCCATTTCACCCAAACCGCCATCGGCATCTTGGAAAAGTTTCAGTGAACATAATTTCCTTGTGGTTGCTTAGCCATATCTATTGAGATATTGACTTTTGTTGCCCAATGATAATTAACCCCAAATATGCAAAGGTTTTTCTTTCTGGTTGAAATTATGTTCACTGAAACTTTTCTAAGATGCCGATGGCAGTTTGGGTGAAATTTTTATTTCACTGAAATTGCCAATAGTTCCAGTATGCATAAATAGCTAATGGGCAGATAAGTATCTCTGTATAACCCCCTTAGGCTACAATGCCCAGCCATACTATTCCAGGCAGCTGGTACTACTACTTAGATAGGCATCTGCCCTTTTCATCTGGTGATTCCTCTTCCCTTCTTTCATATAGCATATTTCATATATTCAATATATATTGTGTGAAGGTTTTTTCAGAGTAGATATATTCCAGACAGTTGTAGGAGGCTATCTATCTAAGTGCATCTTACCCAAGATATAGCAATACTTAGAAAACAGTACAATAATAAATTGTGAGAATTGTTTATAATCAGAGGCACACATAAGGCATATCCCTTTTGAGTACTATGTATAGTTATCTAGGGAACCTGGGGTCAGTGGGGAGGGATAGTAGTGTATCAGAGATCTTCTGAAATATTCCCTTTACAATTATAGCCATATGACTCTATCCAGTTCAAGTGACACTATTGAAGCAAATAGTGACACAACTTTGTAGATAGCTAATACTATAGTCTGTTGCATATAAAAACAGGATGCTAATATTTTCACCCTTCAGATCACTACCTGCAGCAATAATTCCTTATTCTTAGCCTCGAAAATACTAGCAGCCTTATCTTGTCATGCACTTTGCATTTGCTCTCCCCACGATCCTTCTTGCCCCTTCTATCATAGTTGTTCCCATTTACAACACCTCCATTAATGAGGTTGCTGTTTTGCATCCCTTGTCTGCTGACACAGACTGCCGTGCCATGAGCTATGAGGAAAAGAAGGCAGGCAGGCCAACAAAACTTAAGGGCAAAGCTAAACATCATGCAAGTGAGGGAGCCAGGATCACAGCGCAGGAATTCATCTCCAGGATATATGACTCCGTGTGGGGATACTTCTTTGATGATGGGAACGAAGCAAATGCAAATGAACAGATCCCATATTTTGCACCAGCTGTAATAAGTAGTGCTGTGTAGGTTGGCGTCTACACATATTGGGCATTCAAACAACCACACTGCTTGCAAGCCACGAAGCATAGTTCTCAGGGCCATGTCTAAAAGCTCTACTCTAGGCCAGTAAGTATTGTGCAGGTTCATGATGCACCCATCATGCAGTCTTTGACAAGCTAGGAAATAAATTGACGTTGACAAACTAGGAATGAATAGGAATGTTCTAACTACATACATGCACCTGATTGTACCCGTTAAAGTATGGCCGACGATAAAGAGAACGATGCCGAGACATCTACTGTCATAATTGGCGATACCAATTGCGGAAAGACCACTCTGTGTGCTGCCTATTTGGATAAAGTTTTCCCCACTCACAGGGCAATGCCAATGTACGAATTTGATGCTCGGCAGGCCACTGTTGATCTCGATGGCCATGCAACAAAGCTGGTTCTGCGTGATGGTAGTGTCCTGGAATATCATGAACGACTAAGACCACTAGCCTACCGGAAAGCTAGTGTCGGAATCGTCTGTTTTGGAATCGACAACCCCATGTCCCTCGAGAACGTCTCAAGAAAATGGTATCCCGATATTGTCCGATATGCACCCGGGCTGCCAGTTATTCTAGCTGGGCTGAAACTAGACTTGCGGAACGACATGGACGTCGTCGAGAATTTGGCCAAAAGCGGAACGCATCCTGTCACCGAGACAGAGGGCCGACGCATGGCAAAGAGGATTGGCGCTAGGGCGTATGTTGAGTGCTCAGCTCTTGATTACCGCGGTATCGATAGAATATTTCAGTGTGGTGCACAGGCTGCTGTGATTCCTAAGGACTTCAAGCACCGCTGTAGCCAGCCGGACAGAGCCCAGTGTGTTATTCAATGAAGCTGTTTCTAAACCAAGCTGGCCACAGAAGTGGTTGATTTTCGCCATATTTTGACTTGATTCAAAGTGAGCAATCAAGGGAATTAGCTCAGGGATAGAAATCAGCATGCTTCTCCTCTACCTCAGCCATTAATGTTCGGGTGGCTATGATGGACTGTCTCAGAAATCTGGCTAGGTTTCCGCATCCGGTTCACTGGTACACGACAAATTCCTGCACCCCACATGTGGGCTCAAGATAGGGCTGGCCATTACTTGTCACTAAATCTGGCGTGTTATGTGGTTCATCTCTAACCATTTTAGAGGGACTAGGCTTAGTTTCATCATCAGTCGCATCATCGCTGTCTGGTCAGTTGAACTGCAGTGCCGCCTACATTTTTCACTTCTGGTTTGTCGGATTGGTCTTTCCTATATGCCGATTTGCCTGCTAGGGTTTGTATGGTAAATGTGAGCAGCATTTCTCACTTTTGCACATATGTGTATGTCGACATGTGGGCGGATTTGAGCACTTACTTCCCGCAGCAGCTTGTTCTTCCCCGCCTAGTTGTTGCACATGTTGATTTCGATTAACAGTGTGCCTGCAACTACACAAAGTTATCATTTCGGTTAGGTTTGTCCATTACTGTGTGTTGACATTCGGGGTCCGGAGTCCCCCTGCGCCACCATAGACAAGGCCGAAACGCATACGTACAAAGGCCCAGACAGACGACCAGCCTTCCTTCTTCCCCTCAGTCATTTTGAGAAGCTATTTTTCCATATATTCGATAACCACTCATTCCCCCAAGTTAACACTGTGCCTTCAAGAGCTGAGTACACTGTATGCGATACCCGGTGGGTGAGTCGAGCCGATTGCATAAACTGCCGGGGGCAAACAGGAGTGGATGCTGGAAGAGCAATAGGCAGATTTCGCTGCTAGGAGTGACTCGCAGCAAAATGGAAGAGGTGGCAAAAGGAGTTGAGAAAACAGAGTTATGTTGGAGGAATCTTTCGCACAGGTATGCATTTTGAAATTGTCCTGTTTGTGGATGCCCCTTATGCACTCCTAAGGTCAGTTCAGCTGTCTCGTTTGGGGAAGGCAGGCCTATATGAACCCTTGTAAGACAGTCAATTTGGCGATTCATTTATTATGATTTGCGACCATTGAAGTGGATTACAAAGGCGACTTGTGTCTTGCAATCTTGAGATATAGAGTTTCTGAACAGTTTAGAGTATTCGGATACGAAAACGGCTTTTCTACTCGCACTACCAATCTTCATCATATTGATGGGAGATTTGATCTTCTATTTCAAACAGAGTCCTGTGGAAGCTAAACTGTGGGCAGTGAACATTGATGATGAGCATAATTGTGAAAACGCTGTCGACGCAAAAAGACTAAATTAAAGATGCAAATGGAAATGTTGAAATGAGTGTCGTTCCAAGATGTCCATTTCAATCACACTTACCAACCGAGTAGCTTTATATACTCCTTCGCGTACAATCCATCCCGCCTTGAACAAAGAAGTCGACATTGTCGTTACTGCTTTGTTGGTGGCTTAGGCATGACACCTTCCTTAATGCGTGCCTGACAATTTCCAAGAATTGCAATAATAGGAACACTATACATGCAAAGGCGCCACTCATTCTACCACCCCCGATGTCCGAGCAGCCTTCCTCAGCTCCTGTCAGAGAAAAGTCCTAGCATTTCAACCTTCCACCGTTTGTTGCGTACACAGGCACTGCTACCCGAAAAGGACGTACTGGTGGCAAGCGGGTCGCAGCACAGCCACAAGGTGGATCTATAAATAAGGCCAACTAGACCACTCGCATCTTGCCCCAGGCTCACAAACTCTGAACGTTTTCCAGCCAATATATTTTCGTATATCATTGTATTTTCGTAAATTACACACACACCATGCTGCTGATAAAGTAGGCGACTAGTCGTTTTAGATGACATTCACATATATTTTTATATGATTTATTTACTGACTTTACTGGGAGTATATCGAGCGCTTGCGCTATCGGCGTTCTGAACAGGAGTTGGAGGTAGAATATAAGGAAAGAGATAGCAACGATATACTATCTGTCAAAGACCCCTATGTGCGAAGAATACTCGCGCACACCAATCGCACAATAGCCCCTCTCAGGGTTACCGAATGCACGCGTACCGATTGCCTGGGTCACAGCACCGATATGCTCAGGGCCGACTCCGAGGCTAGTCAAGTTAGGCAGGCGCGAGACCACTTGTACGACGGTAGAAGTGCACAGCGGCTTATGCGACCGAATGTCCAGACGAACAAGCTGGTCGCTGACCTGGCTTGGAAGATCCTTGACAGCATCGTCAATATCCGAAAACGCCTTGCTCTGGTCCTTAAAGTGATGACCGCTTTCCATTACCATCAGATGTCCACGTTCAAGGGAATAGGCATCAATGACGAGAACTTGCAGGTGCTTGAGCATGCTGATGATGTTCAACATGCTATTCGCATTCGCTACAACCGGAGTCAAATGCAGCCAGTGCAGCCACGACCACTTGATCAAGGGCGGCATTGGGTGATACATGCCAGTGACTCGTGCCCCTGACATGTATTGCTGGCCATGCTCGAAGAGCCTATAGAACCCTCTTGACTGGTAAGATGTATGGCCGGCTTTGCGCATGTCTCGAACGCTCACATTCAGCAAAGCAGCACACCGCAGGATGGGCAGACCCATTTTCTCGAGTCCATCTGGCTCTGTGACAAGCGTCAGAGGACGGCACTGGGCTATGCCAAGGTAATTCTCGACAGCCATGTAGGAATGCTCTTGCCCTTTAATTTTCACCTGCGCCAGACTCACCGGAAACGACACATTGACAAGGCGTGGAGTGCGATAGGCCACACCCTTAACTGGTTTGTCGAATTCCAAGGCAAGTCTATCTAACCGCTTGAAATTCAGTACCCCGTCTGCCCCAAGCCGAAACGGAGTCCAATCAACATTGCAGTGATTGTGACGTATCTCGAGTTCGCGCAGGTTGTTGACTGGGATCTTGGACAGATTAACGAGCTCTGGAATCAGCTTACTGTTCAACGCAAGAACCTGCAGATTCTCTGAAAACGGCGCAGCAAGGTCTTTCGGAAATGGACGCATCACCTGCATTATGGTGAGCTGCGAGTGCAGTCTCCTATGAAGCTCCAGCATAATCTCGCTTCCCACCCCAGGAATATCCCTAACAAACCCAGCCGACGAGCTCCAAGTGTGACGACCATGATGCCAGAGACCGGTAACATTCGGGCAGAGGCTGAGAATCCTATCTACTGTATCCATAGCCTCGGCTTTTGCTGCTTCCAAATCTTGCCCTTCGCCAGCGGTGAACAACCCAAACCCCAAGAACATTAGGAGACTGGTATTGACTATGGCACCAAGGGGGATACGGAGGCCCTCAATCGCCTGGCCAAGGTTGAGTTCTTGGCGGCACTTGTTGAACTGAACTATGCGAACCTCTGAAACGAGAGAAAGCAGATTGTGCTTGCGCAAAAATTCACAGTTGCTGACCCAGCGACGATAGTGTTTCATGTTACTATCGCTGTCATCGCACGTACTCTCAACAATGCTCTCCAAGATGAGAGGCACCCTGTGCATGAGTGACCGGACGAACTGGGAATATTCGGGGTACTCGTCGTGGAAGGCGATTATCTGGTCGAAGTCCGCTACAGTGGATGTTTTGTGGCATGCTTTATTAAAGGCTGTGTGTATCATGGGAGCTACTAGCTCAGTAGCTTCGCCATGGGGTATACCGTGGAAGTACATAGTGAACGGTAATCAAGAAGGATAGAATGGAAGAGTTATCCGGTGTGTTGTGCTTGAAAATGAATTAACTTTAGTGGTTGGCAGAGGGTGGTAAGGGAATTTGCAAAACCCTCTTGCCCTGCTTTTAAATACCGTCACAGTTATAAACGGGTAACATTATTTCACCTGGCCTGGCCAGTGCCCAACCTTCCCATCCACAGCACACAAGTAGGTCTGCATACCCTTTCTATTTCTTGCTCTGCCACCTGCATGGCAAGGAAAATCAGCACCAAGGCAGGTGTGCAAAAACAGCAGCAGCTTTCTTGTCTCTTCTCAACTCAATTTGGATGCACATCTGTGTCACGGCAATTGCAGCGCTGGATGTCATGAGGGGAGGGAGCAGATGACAGGCATGGTGCCTCCTGTAGGCAGAGATCGCTGATGGCTTATCTACGCAGAGATTGGCTTTGATAGCATCATTTACCGCTTCAATAGAAACCGAAGTTGAGAGTTGCATACTCTATCCAAAAGGCACAGTACCCAGCTCCAAAATGAGGCTGATATCTGCTATATTACTCAGGAGCTGTATGCCTTCATATAAAGACGATTGCCACTTGCCTTAGCTCATAGTCTCTTGCTCATCAGTAAGATTCTCGAGAAAATAGCATGTTCACATGCTCCAAAAAGAGGGAGCGCTTGTTACCCATGTGGTGTATTTCTGTACATCCCTATCAGCCCCTCTGCCTGCTGACGTACAACCTCTCAGGAAAAGCGCCTGTATGCCTCTTTGGATTGCCATTGCCACGGGACACCGGAAGACACCCTTTTGTGAAAAGGGGACAATGGTATGTGCCGGTATGTGGAAACTTGTCCTGTTTTTTTACTTCCGAAGATGCCACCCACGCCCTCTCGCTTGGACAAAGCCACTGCTCCAAACAAGTTTGTAGATCCCATCCCCCACAAGTTGGTCACATAGCACTTGGTATCGGATTTGCACTTGCTTCTTTGGCACCAGCTAATGAACCTCATGGAGGGCGTGAGGAGGGGCTTCCACTGCATTCAAAAACACCTGCTGTTCTCCAAAATACGATAAAGCCGGTCAGTGAGAGTAGGACAAATGGATTTTCATGAGCATTCCCAACCAACAACTGCCGCACAATCATGTGCGTACAGTGCTCTCGCCCGGCCATTCTCTCTGGAACATAGGAGGGCGATGTCTGTATGCAAGTTTACTTTGTGTCACTCGGCATTCGGCTATTCCGACATGCCTGTTTTTGTTACAAGGCTATCAATTACTTCTTGAATGGATGTTGTTGGTGCCAGCTAGCTGACAGCACTTCACGTTGGGAGTACAGTGTGAAAACACCCACTTTCAATATTTTTGGCCATGTTCTGGTGAACTGCAAAGTATTACACAGCATGGCGGCAAACACATGCTACTCAGGAGAGTTCTTAATATCCATAAACTCTCAGAAGCTGGGTCTGGTCTGACAGTATCGACAGTAGATCTCATGGTGTTAAGAACACCCAGAGTGAGGGAAAATGGCTGGGAAGGAACATATCCCATGAGGAAGTGCAGGATGAGAGGGTTGCAACCCCCAGGTGGCTACAAGAGAGAGCAGGTCTAGTTCTGTCTTTTGCAAGCGGTTCTTTCTTTGATTTCTTCTTCAGCAGCAGCGCTTATCGCCAGGTATGCATATCCGATTATGCACATGACATCGACCTTCTTTACTCCCATCTGTAAAAGTGGGTCAGGAGCAAGTGAAGAGGGACGGGAGATGCAGCATGCAGAGAAGCAACCTGTTCGTCCGCATGTCAATCGCAAAGATAGTGATAGGACAGACGCCCACCAAACAAACTGTGGGCATGTACCAAGAGTATCGAGTCGTGACCAGGGTAAGCATTCTGTTGTCTTTTATTTTCTCTAAACCCAAATGGCACCTGACAACATTGCCCGTGTGTAATGCTGGTTTTCATTTGAGCCCAGATATGGCAATAATCTTGAGCAGGTTTTTCTTGTCACAGTGAATCATCTTTGGTTGTTCCAGGGGCGTGTCTGTTGAAAAAGAAAAACTGACAACCTCTGGGATGCCTGACGTATGCAAGCGCATGACCAGCAGATGCTTGCGGCGGTGTGTTCTGACAATCTGCAACGGCAAGATTTCCAAGCCCTCATGGTTGAATTTGGCGACATTTCATTTGCTGAAAATATTCTGCAACCTCCATGTAAACTGCTTTTCGACACAATGGGTGCGGAGGAAGAAAGGGATGTCGAAATGCTCTTAGTCGTCGATAAGGATTGACCCCCAGCAAAAGCCGCTCTCGAGTGTGATGGAGAACCTCGTTGAGTCCTTTGCGTGGTACTGTGAGCGAGAACACCAGTACTGGCATATGCTGGCACATATATCGGTATTCCAGTAAGATCTGGTACGCATCTGTAACCAGAGTTGCTCGTAGATATTGCGGATCCTAGGTGGTCAGATGCGGACTCCTCGTGGGTTGTCTTGGTACTAAGCCTCAATGTGGGTTTCTCCGAGTTGGATTTCTGAGAAAAAGCAATGCTGCTCGCCTCTACGCCAAAATGCAGAACATGCAGCTAGGGTTAGAGCAAGAGGCAGAATGTGGGCAGGATCAACATGTGTGTGGTGTGCAAATTGGTTTCTTGCATATCAAAGGACAACCAAGGGTGCTGAGCGTGTGTGCCCTTTCCCTCATGGCTGCCTCCACATCGTTGACCGAAGCAAATGCCAGGCGGATTCGCCCTCCTCTTTTGCAACGGAATGAGTGCACATTTTGTTTTGCAGGAGGCTCAGGAAATGAGGTCCGCTTGTCGGCATGTGGGCAGGGTTGCCAGGCTGAAACCAAGAGCATAGTGTTCACTACACACCTCCGGAAGAAAAAGCAGTTTACCATCCTCCATACTCCTCGAGTGACAAACCATCCACCCCTTCCTTTCCCTTATCTTGAGTTGAGCGATGCGCGCCTCAGCTATTGCCAGCATCCTAAACGACGACTTCTAACCGGGTAAAAGATGCCTCTGCGACGTTTGCACCAAATCCACGGATTAGTAGCTCAGCGCACCATATGTCCCATTACAGCACCTAGTTTTACTCTTGCTCATACATTTGCGAGAGAGCTGCGCCTTTTGCAATATACAAGCTATTTTATTCATATCTTGAGCCAGACAATACCGAGTATGTTGCAAGCGGTGTTCGGAACCTAGTACCCGGCCACTGGCACATGATGATGCTGATTTTATGTTGCTCATATTAAGAGATTAATAGGGAATAAAATCACCTTCATCAACAGAATTAGAGACGAGAAAAAAAAAAAAAGTTCCTACCAGCGTTCAGCAGAGGTGCTGGTACGGGCTTGTGGACTTCTCTAGCTTTGCTCCTTTTCCCCTGGTTCAATTTAGCACTTTATATTTTCACAATGGGTTTCCAGAAGAAGTCGGGAAAGGGACGTCTCGATAAGTATTACCACTTGGCCAAGGAGCAAGGGTACCGCGCCCGTTCGGCGTTCAAGCTGATCCAGCTGAACAAAAAGTACAACTTCCTTGGCTCAGCACGCGCGCTGATCGATCTGTGTGCGGCGCCCGGAGGCTGGCTGCAGGTAGCGCAAAAGTACATGCCTGTGCAGAGCCTTATCCTGGGTGTGGATCTGGTTCCGATCAAACCGATTCCGAACGTGATTACATTTGCGGAGGACATTTTGACAGACAAGTGCCGCAACCGGCTGCGGCAGGAGATGAAGACATGGAAGGCAGATGTGGTGTTGCACGACGGTGCACCCAATGTCGGCTCCAACTGGTCGCACGATGCGTACTCGCAGGCAGAGCTGGTGCTGATGTCGCTGAAGCTGGCGACAGAGTTCCTGCGTAAGGGTGGAACATTTGTGACCAAGGTGTTCCGGTCCAAGGACTACAACAGTTTGATTTGGGTGTTCAACCAGCTGTTCCGCAAAGTGGAGGCGACCAAGCCGCCGTCGTCGCGTAACGTTTCGGCCGAAATCTTTGTTGTGTGCCAGGACTTCATTGCGCCCAAGAAAATCGATCCGCGGTTCCTCGACGCCAAGTATGTGTTTGAGGATCTGGAGATCAACAAGACGATGACCTCGACCGATATCTTTGCGCCTGAGCTCAAGAAGAAGAAGCGCCACCGCGAGGGCTACGAGGACGGCGACTACACGCTGCACAAGAAGATTGATGCCATGGATTTTGTCAAGAGTCGCGATCCAGCGGGTATTCTAGGCAGTGCCAATGAGATGGAGTTTGTGTCGGACGAGTCCAAGGAGGTGGTGAAGCTGCCCGAGACCACAGAGGATATTCTGCTGGCGTGTAGGGATCTGCGTGTGCTTGGCAAGAAGGACTTCCGCACCCTGATGAAGTGGCGTGCGGGTCTGCGCGAGCGGTTCCAGCTCGAGAAGGCTGAGGAGAAGCCCAAGATCGAGGAGAAGGAAGGCGACGATGGCAGCGATGTTGAGGGTGAGCTGGACGCGCTAGCGACCGAGGAGATGAAGAAGCTGCGCAAAGAGCGCAAGCGCCAGAACGCCAAGCGCCAGCGCAACCTGGTCAAGATGCAGCTCAACATGACTACCCCCACAGACATTGGTCTGGAGCAGGACGCTGACGCAATGTTCACAGCGTCGTCGACTGTTGGCGACAAGCGCAAGATCCGCGACCTCCACAGCGGCCATGTCGATGACATTGATGTTGAGGCAGCGCTGGCTGGCGAGACGCTGGTGTCGCTCGGTTCGCGGCCTGCTGGCTCAGACTCTGAGGTGTCTGAAGATGAGGAGCGTGCCGAGGATGTTGACTCCGACAGCGAGCGCATCGCCATGCTCGAGGACGAGATTGAGGGTCTGTACTCGGAGTATGTCGACCGTAAGCGCGAGATGGACACGAAGTATGACATCAAGAAAAAGCGTGCTGCCGAGGAGGAGTTCCGTGGCTTCAGCGACGATGAGGATGAGGAGGGGGCAGAGAAGAGCGGGTCGAGCGACGAGGAGTCTGGATCAGAGGCGTCTGCCGAGTCGGAGATGTCGGCTGATGAGGATGAGGATATCCGGTCGATGATGCGTGAGGCAAAGGAGAAGAAGATCACCAAGCGCTCGCGCGGCAAGAAGGACATTGTAAATGCCACGCCTGCGCAGCTGTCCAAGAACTCTGCCATCTGGTTCGACCAGCCCATGTTCAAGGGTGTGGGCGGCGTCAACCTCGACGACCTGTCGGACGAGGAGGTTGGTAGCAAGCGCAAGCGTCCTGTCACAGAGACCGCCGATGATGTTGGTGCCAGCGACTCGGACGACTTTGAGGTTGTGTCTGCTGAGGAGTTCGACAGCGACCCAGAGAACGTCGAGCTGGAGGACGAGCAGCGCGAGGCTGACTATGATCTGGCAACACCCGAGGCCATGACGATGGTGCGCGAGCTGGCGAACCGCAAGTCGTCAAAGCACGACCTCATCGACAAGCACTTTAACCGCTACACATTCAACGACTCGCAGAACCTGCCCGAATGGTTCCTCGACGATGAGAACCGGCACAACAAGCCAACACTGCCTGTCACCAAGGAGGCCGTGCGCATGCTGCGCGAGAAGCTGCGGGCCCTGGACGCCCGCCCGATCAAGAAGGTGGCCGAGGCCAAGGCGCGCAAGAAGATGCGCGCGGCCAAGCGTATTGCCGGCATGCAGAAGAAGGCTGAGGGCGTTATCCAGAACGAGGATATGACTGAGGCCGAAAAGGCTCGCAGCATTGACCGCATGATCAAGCGCGCGACCAAGGCGAAGCCCAAGCAGAAGGTGCAGCTGGTGGTGGCCAAGAACAGCAACCGTGGCATCCAGGGGCGCCCCAAGGGCATCACGGGCAAGTACAAGATGGTAGATAGGCGCATGAAGAAGGAGCTGCGTGCCCAGAAGTCGCGCGAACGCAAGTCCAAGAAGAATGGTGGACGGAAAAAGTAAGAAGCACGCCGGCAGTAGCGACTCACGTTTACAAAAAACAAGACATTATATATGACCATGTGCGCGATAGGCCTGGGCTATATTGCGCCCGGCTGGTGGCATATTGCCGGCTGCTGGTGGGTGTTGAATGTGGTGCGTATAAATGGGAGTAAAAAAGTAAAGAGTTGATTAAGATATCTGTGATGTTTGGATGACAAAAACGCGCTTACAAAATGCCGCTGTCCTGCAGAGCGTTCTGCAGTAGGGTCTCCTTGACGGCCGCAAACACCAAGCGGATATTGGACGTGTCTGTGGCCTGGGTGACGTGCGGGTAGAGCTGCAGATTGGCGCGATTCGCCTGCGTGAACTTCCACAGCACAAACCTCGTTGCCAGCTTCTCGTCGGGTCCGCCTGTGTACTCTGGGTAGTAGCGGCTGAGAGGCACAATTTTAATCTTCTTCCGGAACAGGTCGATCTTGTTGAGAAACAGGATGATGGAGGTGCGCAGAAACCACCGGCTGTTGATGACCGAGTCGAACAGGACGAGGCTCTCGTCCATGCGGTTGTGTGTGGCCTCCTCCAGCAGCACCTGGTCGTACTCGCTCAATGCCACGCAGAAGATGATGGACGTGACCGACTCAAAGCAGTGGATCCATTTTTTTGCGCTCCGACCGCTGGCCGCCGACATCAAACATGTGTATGCACGTGTGGTGCATCATGAAGCGCGTCTCAATGATGCCTGTGGTCTTTGAACGGGCGCGCAGCACATCGGCCTCGGTCGGCAGGTACTTTGGGTCGCCGATCCGCCGGATATTGTTGAAGAAATACGGCGCCGAGTCCATCAGGTAGAAGTCGCTGGTCCGCACTATCAGCTTTTCGATCACTGGGTCGCGCCACAGGGCCTCGATCCCCTCGACAAACTCGGGCGTGATGTTTATCGCCAGCGTCTTTTCAATGTTCAGGCCGAGTATTGTGTTGACAAAGTCCATGTTGTGCGCGTCCTGCGGGAACAGCTGGCACTTTTGCATGCCTACCACCAGCTCCTGTGCGCTGTCCAGCACGTTCTTGTATATGGTCATGCGGAACAGCGCCAGCTCCTCGCGCGTGTACCCGTTCTGGTGAATGATTTTCATCTGTTTGACAATTGTCGATTTGCCCGATTCGCCGCTGCCCAGCAGCAGAATCTTCACTTCCTGGCTACGCCGGTCCCGCTCCTCCTCCAGCTGCCGGTCTATCTCTGCGCTCCGCAGGGCCTCCTCGTCATATGGCTGTGACATGCACCCGCCCATTGTGTGTTGGAGTATAGAATGAAAGGAGGGGCGTGCTCAAGGTTTGCTTAGGGCAAAGAGGCAATAAAAAAATACAAAAACACAGGACTGAGAAATTAAAAAAAAGTGTAAAAGTTTTGTACAAATTACGGAGGAAAGAGGCGGAAAGCCCAAGAGGTCGGCTGAGGACGGGGGCTGGGCTGGAGACAAATACAAGCGGCCTGTTTCGCACCGCGAACTAGACCCGCCGCTGTATTCTTCAAGCTGAGGGACGGTTGTTACGCAGGCTGCGAATGCATCGCTTAATGGCCCCGCTGGCGATCTTTCCCTCCTCCCTTGCCTGTGTCGTTCTTTCCTTTCCAGGCAGGCGACGCATCAGGGCTGTCTCCAGCAGGTTTTGCTCTCCCGAGCCCCTCCTGCCGTGGGCGTATCCATGGACCCTCCGCCTTGCATCCTCCTCCGGGGCAGCAGACTTGAGGATTGCACAGTAGTTCTGTTTAAAGATCTCCGCTTGCCAATATAAGCGAAGCGAAAGACAAACAATCAACATGGTGTAGCACGGCCAGTGCTCGTCCCCAGCCCGCCCGGCGCTGGGTCAGGAGTCACTGGCGCGCACATGCCAGCCTTGCTGCTCCTCTGGCCGGCACAGAGGAGCAATAATTGCAACGGAGAGCATGGTGTTCTGTCTATAATTAGGAACTGCGAACTCCATGTTCCAAAAACAAAACTTCATAACGCCGCTTTATTGTCGCAATCAGCAAAAAGAAGCGAACAATTGCGCCGTAAAAGCCAGCTTGCGTGCGTGAGCATCCCCGCCCGCCAATGCCCAAACGCGGAAGGGCGGGCTGGCTGCAGGACAGGATCTAATTACACATGATCCCGCGCAATCGGTTTTGGGATCAGATTGTATCTACCACACGTGACGAGCCATGTCCAATGGTTGCTATTTTTTGAGATTCGCAGCCCCAGACTGAATACGCAGGCCAACGCCGTGAGCTCAGGGCGTTCTCTCTTTTCCGCTCAGTCCCATCACAGACTTCGATAAAATCATAAAAATGGTTCGTATCCATGTCGGATCGCGGCGCATCCATGGACGCTGGTCGGCTGGAAAACACAATGGATACGCGGCGGGAGAAAAATCGGCTGCGGGACGAGGGAGGGCTGGGAGAAATTGCTGAAATTCGAAACCCGCAGGTCCTCGACCAATTTGCCGCCGGAGGCTGTTGCGTTCTGAGCGGGGCAGCCCCAGCGAGCAAACGCATGCGCAACCCAGCTCTTCCATCCCTGCACCTGCATTTGCGCATTCCATTTTGTAAACGGGAACCTGTGATTCCTGATGCCCGAGCCCAGTAGGCCACAAAGGCTGCTTGGAGAGGCAGCACGCTACGCCATTGGACACCAATTCAGCACAAGTGGACAGCAGCAGAAACAAACAAACGTGCTTTTGCTAATTCCCCCAGCACGGCCACTATTAATACTGTGTAGCAGGGATCGTTCAAGCGTCTCGTTGAGGTTGGCCGCGTCGTTCTTGTCACCAAGGGAGCCGACGCCGGTAAGATCGCCACCATCGTCGACATTGTTGACCACAACCGTGCCATCATTGACGGCCCGACCACCTCGGTTGCCCGCCAGGTGATTGCGTACAAGAACGTTGTTCTGACCGACATCGTCGTCAAGAACCTTCCGCGCACCATCGGCTCGAAGGCTCTGGCCAAGGTCCTGGAGAAGGATCAGATCGCCGAGACCTGGCAGAAGACCGCCTGGGCTCAGAAGCTCGAGGCCCGCAAGCGCCGCGCCGCCATGTCGGACTTTGACCGCTTCAAGCTCATGCGCCTGAAGAAGCAGCAGCGCTTCATTGTTGACCGCCAGGTTGCTCTCCTCCGCAAGGAGCGCGCTTAAGAAGGGGAATTTCCATATTTTTCACCTAGTGCTTTTTACACAAAATGTTGGATAGCGAAATCAACTTCTTTCTCTCCACCCCCGAACCCAGTTTTTGCACCCTTTTCTCTTCATCGCCGCTCCCGGAAATCGCTATATTTGCACTCTATCGCAAGAACCACCAACCATGGGCAAGTCGGCAAAGGCATTCAAGCGGCCAACCAAAAAGCAGAAGGAGACGAAGAAGACAGAGAAGGCTGCGGTGAAATCGGCAGCCGTCGCCGATCGGCAGGCAGCAGCCTCAGGGGCTGCGCCCAAGGTGCTGGCAAAGACCTCGGGCGGCGGAGTGTCGAAGCAGAAGGCCAAGGCGCCGAGCACCAAGCTCAAGGCCAAGATCGCGGCTGGCAAGAAGGCCAAGCAGCAGCCCCGAAAGGACTACATGGCGCTGTTCGCCAAATGACAAGATCTGTCGGGGATTTTGCCGCCAATGCGCGGGCGCGCTGCCACATCCAGGCTGCTTCCAGGCTGTAGTCGTGCTGAGTCACAAAATAAAATTTTGTTTTGGTGGAGAGCATAACGGGCCAGTGCGAAGCCCAGAGAACAAATGCGCCATTGTCGGGGCCAGGGGGCAACTAGACGAGCTAACAGTGGGCGCGGCCAAGCCTGAGCCCTTTTCTCCTCACCAACTCTCCTCCATTCTATCTCATTTTTGATCCATTACCAATACAGCCCTCTCTTTTCTTTCTAGAACGACAATGAGCAAGACCGAATTGCAGCTGGCAGAGGTCGAGAAAATCCCGGTCCTCGGATCCGACAGCATCGTGTGCGGGTTCCACCTAACCGACTATATCTGGCACGACATTTTCACTAACCTCACCAAGGCGTCGACGTACGTGCTGATCACCGACACCAACCTGGCACCACTGTACCTCCACAAGTACCAGGATAGCTTCACGCGTGCATGGGCATCGATCAACGGCTCCAAGGCGTCGCCACGGCTGCTGGTGCGAGTGCTGCCGCCGGGCGAGACGAGCAAGTCGCGGGCGACCAAGGGCGAGATCGAGGACTGGATGCTCTCGCAGCGTTGCACACGCGACACGATGGTGCTGGCGCTG
Source organism: Linderina pennispora (assembly GCF_002104995.1). Taxonomy (NCBI): domain Eukaryota; kingdom Fungi; phylum Kickxellomycota; class Kickxellomycetes; order Kickxellales; family Kickxellaceae; genus Linderina; species Linderina pennispora. The sequence continues at coordinate 5,523 of NW_024468269.1, read as the reverse complement.
GGCGGCGGTGTGATCGGCGATCTGGTGGGGTTTGTGGCGGCGACGTTCATGCGCGGGGTGCCGTTCATCCAGATCCCGACGTCACTTCTGGCGATGGTGGATTCGTCGATCGGCGGAAAAAACGGCAATTGACACGCCGGCAGGCAAGAACCTGGTGGGGGCGTTCTGGCAGCCGAAGCGGATCTTCATGGACATGGCAGTTCTCAGCACGCTGCCAGCGCGCGAGTTCTCCAACGGCATGGCCGAGGTGGTCAAGACGGCGGCGATCTGGAGTCCCGAGGAGTTCGATGTGCTGGAGGCCAGCGCCGAGAGCGTACGCAACGCAGTGCTGCAGGGGCAGAGTGGCGATGGGCTCGAGGGTCTGACGATTGCAACCCGCTCCGAGGCCCAGAAGATGCTGCTGCGGGTTATTGCTGCGTCAGCCCGAGTCAAGGCGTATGTGGTGACACACGACGAGCGCGAGTCGGGCATGCGTGGGCTGCTGAACTTTGGCCACTCGATCGGCCACGCTATCGAGGCCATTGTGTCGCCGCAGGTGCTGCATGGTGAGTGCGTGGCCGTGGGCTGCGTGCTGGAGGCAGAGCTTTCCCGCCGCCTCGGCTACATTGGCGAGGTCGGTGTGGCGCGGCTGACGCGCTGCCTGCGCGCCTACGGTCTGCCGACGGCCATCGACGACCCGATCATCCGCAGGCTGGTGGGCGATGCCAAGCTGAAGGAGGTGCGGCCGGCCCGACTCATGGAGGTGATGCGTGTCGACAAGAAGAACGTCGGCACGCAGAAGCGCATTGTGCTGTTGAAGCGCCTCGGCGAATGTGTGGAGCTCAAGCCCTCGAATGTCGATGACGCAATGATCGAGGAGGTGATTTCGGCCGGCGTCCTGGTCAAGCCGGTTGGCGACTCAGCTAGCGGCTCGCCGGTGGTGGTGGTGCCGCCTGGCAGCAAGTCGATCTCGAACCGCGCGCTGGTTCTGGCGGCGCTGGGCTCGGGCGAGTGCCGCATCCGCAACCTGCTGCATTCCGACGACACCCAGGTGATGCTGAGTGCGCTGCAGGACATGGGCGGCTGCGGGTTCTCGTGGGAGGACGACGGCGACACGCTGGTGGTGCGTGGCGGCGGCGGCCAACTCAGCGTGCCGGGCAGCGAGCTGTATCTGGGCAATGCCGGCACAGCAGCACGCTTCCTGACGACGACGGTTAATCTGATCGGCGGGGATTCCGGCGAAACGGTCCTGACCGGCAATGCGCGCATGAAGCAGCGCCCGATCGGCCCGCTGGTCGACGCCCTGCGTGCCAACGGCTGCCAGATCGCGTACGAGGAGAGCCAGGGATCGCTGCCTCTGCGCGTGACGCACACCGGCAAGGGATTCCCGGGCGGCACGATCGAGCTGGCGGCCACAGTCAGCTCGCAGTATGTGTCCTCGATTCTGCTGTCGGCGCCGTATGCGCAGACGCCTGTGCATCTGGTTCTTGTCGGGGGCAAGGTGATCTCGCAGCCGTATATTGACATGACGATAGCCATGATGGCCCAGTTTGGCGTCAATGTCGAGCGTGTGTCGGAGAAGGAATATCTGATTCCAACAATGCCGTACACCAACCCGGCCGAGTATGTTGTGGAGAGCGATGCTAGCTCGGCCACGTACCCGCTGGCATTTGCTGCCATCACCGGGTCGACGGTCACGGTGCCGAACATCGGCTCGGCATCGCTGCAGGGAGACGCACGGTTCGCTGTGGATGTGTTGCGGCCCATGGGCTGCACGGTCGAGCAGACCGCCACATCGACTACAGTGACCGGCCCGGCACGCGGGTCGCTGAAGGCTCTAGGCGACATTGACATGGAGCCCATGACTGACGCATTCCTGACGGCAGCGGTTCTGGCCGCTGTGGCCCCGGCCAACGGCAGCGTGACGCGGATCCGCGGCATTGCCAACCAGCACGTCAAGGAGTGCGATCGCATTGCGGCCATGTGCGAGGAGCTGGCTAAGTTTGGCGTCACATGCGAGAACCATGCCGACGGTATCGACGTCCACGGAGTCAGGATCAGCGATCTGGCTCCGGTTTCTCCTAGTGTGCACTGCTACGACGACCACCGCGTGGCCATGAGCTTCTCGATTCTGTCGTGCGTGGCTCCGCTGGGCGCTGAGATCCGCGAGCGCCGGTGTGTTGGCAAGACGTGGCCGCAGTGGTGGGACGTGCTGGCCCGCGATCTGGGCGCGCCCACCGCCGGTTCGGATCCCGAGCCGCTCGAAGCTGAGCACAAGGAGACGGCCGTGGCAGCCAAGCCCAGCATTGTCATCATTGGCATGCGCGGCGTTGGCAAGTCGACACTAGGTCAGGCAGCAGCTGAGGCTCTGGGCCTTGAGTTTGTTGACATGGACGCGTACCTGGAGAGCAAAATCGGCAAGACCATCCCCGAAATCATCAAAGCTGACGGCTGGCCAGCCTTCCGCGACCACGAGCGTGCCATGCTTGTGCAGGCGCTGGAGCAGGAACACCCTGAAGGCGCTGTGATTGCCTGCGGCGGAGGTGTAGTCGAGAGCGAGCAGAACCGGGCGTATCTGAAGCAGTACGCCAAGACCGGCGGCGCCGTCGTGTGCCTGACGCCCAACATGAAGCACGTGGCCGAGTACCTGGAGCAGGACAAGACCCGCCCGGCATATGCCATCACCAGCGATATATATGAGGTGTACCAGAACGCCGCCCGCTGTACGCCGAGTGCTGTAACTACGAGTTCCTGGTGGACAAGTCGCTGGTTGCCAATGCGTGGCCAGTGATTGAGCGCGACTTTGTGCGGCTGCTGAAGTTTGCCACTGCGCGCAGCCTCAACCGCGTCGATCTCAGCAGCCCGTCGTTCTTTGTCTCACTGACCGCTGACGACGTGCGTGCATACCTGCCTGATACCCTGGGTGACGTCACTGCCGGATCACAAGCCATCGAGATGCGTGTGGACTTGTTGCTCAGCAACCAGCAGTTTGCTGCAGCCGACCTGGAGCAGCCAGACGTGCAGGAGGCCTTTGTTGAGTACGTGCAGTCGCAGTTCACTCTGCTGCGTCACAGCTCAAGCCTACCAGTTGTGTTCACAGTGCGTACCGAGCCGCAGGGCGGCAGGTTCCCGGGCTCGGCTGACGCCCTGCGCTCCCGGCTGCTGCACCTGGCGGTGCGCTGGGGCGCCGAGTAATGTCGACGTGGAAATCGACAACATTGTGGCGCCAGAGTGTTTGCAGGAAAGCAGAACTCGCTGGTGATCTCCTCGTACACGACACTGCAGGCACCAGGCTGACATGGACTGACTGCGAGTTTGCCAACGAGATCCTGGCCCGTGGCCGTGCGTGCGGCGACATTGTCAAGCTGATCTCCCGTGGCCAATGCGTGGGAGGACAACTTGAAGTGCCTGCAGTTCACGCAGAGGCACCACTCGGCTGTTGCTCCGCTGATTGCGCTCAACATGGGCTATGCTGGCAGATGTCCGCGCGTGCTGTGCCCGTGCCTGACGCCGGTCACCCACCCGGCACTGACGGCAGCCGCGGCGCCTGGCCAGATCAGCGTGCAGGAAATTAGCCAGGCGCGCTCACTGATGGGCAAACTGCCGGCCCGCAGCTTCTACCTGTTTGGCACGCCAATCCAGCCACTCGCCGAGCCCTGCCATGCACAACGCTGGCTTTGCTGCCCTGGGTCTGCCGCACATGTACCGTCTGAACGAGACATCCTCTGCTGACCCACTCAAAGCGGTGATTGCTGCGGCTGATTTTGGCGGCGCCTCGGTCACGATCCCGTACAAGCAGGAGATCATCCCGATGCTGGACGAGCTGACCGACGCGGCCCAGACGATCGGCGCTGTCAATACCGTTATTCCAGAGATCCGCAACGGGAAGCGCGTGCTGGTCGGCGACAACACTGACTACCTGGGCATCTGCGGCTGCCTGGAGCGTGCGCGGGCAACCGCCGGTACGCAGAAGTTCACCTCTGCCACTGCTTTGGTCATTGGCGCCGGCGGCACCTCTCGCGCTGCGCTCTATGCGCTCTACACTCTGGGCGTTCGCAATGTCGCACTATTCAACCGCACTGCTTCGCGCGCCCACCAGCTGGCCAACGAATTCTCAGGCCTGCTGAATGTCTCTGTGGTTGGGCAGTTGCTGGATGCCGCTGAGCTGAAGCCGACGTATATTATTGGCACCATCCCCGGATGCGACTTGGTGATCCCCGAGCAGCTGTTTGGCGAGAACGGTGTTGCTTTGGATATGGCGTATAAGCCGCGGTGGACGCCGCTGCTGGAGACTGCACAGAGAAACAAATGGAATGTCGTGCACGGCGTCGAGGTGCTGGTGGAGCAGGGTGTGCATCAGCTGGCCAAGTGGACAAAGCTGAGTCCGCCTGTCCGCATCATGCGTGAGGCAGTTTATAGCAAGTACGACGCCGAGTTCTAAAGATACGTATGTTCCCAGATCCACCTCCGTCCTCCCCTCCATCTCGTACTATTTACGCCCCCCTCTCATCCTGGATTCTATCAATAGATGCATTTGTTTGTGATCCCGAGACGTCCAACGGCCATGTCCGTTGCTGTTAAATTTAGAATGTGGCGGGGAAAGCGGTGTGGCAATATGGATTGAGACGCAGTGTGGATTTGGCGCTTAATTCCTCGAGTTGATGGACCGGCGGCAGGTTGGGTTTCATCCGCCGATTGGCCGCCCGATCACTTTATTAGCACAAAAAGGCAAGTATTGCTGTTCATCTACGGGTAACTGGCGTCTCAAAAAGTCTGGTTTTGAAGTGCAAAGAAAGCCTGGTGTTCCTCGGCCTTCCTGTGCGACCGCCCTGGCAGATTTGCAGTGCAGTGCAACCCGAGTCAGAGTTAGTCGCAAGAAAAAATTACCTGCAAGCCAGTGGAGCACCGGCGCTTCTTATGCACAAGAGCAGTGGAAAAAGCTGCAAGGTCAGCATTCACCCTATTCTTAGGTGTCGGTATTTCTGCTGCTGTGTAGGCGGGATTCCCATGCTGGAGAAAGCGTCTGGCCTGGACATGGCCAAGCTGTTCAAGAATTTTTGCGCAGCCTATTGGGAGAGGCGCGAAGGGCTTTTGTGGTGGTAGAGTGACAAACGGTACAGCTTGGATTATTTTTAGGCTATCGGTGTTGCGGTATTCAGCTGCCTTACTCAGGACAACACCCCACCTCAACCATTACTGCTCAACCACTGAAGCGGGCAAAAAGGGGGTCTAGTGTTTGCAAACCCCTAGTATAAAGGGCGGTCGGCCCCCCGCACTTTCTATCTTCTTGTCCAGACCAGACACTACTCCTCCTTTCTTCACACACCTTTCTTTTTCTACTTCTTACTGCAACACCATGCTTGTACCATCCCTGCGGTTGTGCGTGGCAGCCCTCTGCCTCTTCGCGTCATCCACTGCTGTGCCGGTGCCCGATGACAGCGCCAATGTGCTGGACAACCCGCTGAACTGGCAATTCCAGGGAGCCTCGCTCTCGGTCGCCCGGTCGCGTATTGCCGCGGCCTCAGCCGGCCACTACGCGCTGTT
>NW_024468457.1:0-15980 GCF_002104995.1 Linderina pennispora | reverse complement strand
CGAATCTATGTCTGCGGGCTGGTGTTCAAGTGGGTCGAGAGCCTGGGTCTGGAGAAGGTCGAGGAGCTGCGCGAGGAGCGGGCCAAGCTCGTCTATGACACTATTGATTCGCACCCAGAGTTCTTCAAGGGCCCGGTCGACAAGCAGTATCGCAGCCGCATGAACATTGTGTTTAATCTGCCGACCAAGGAGCTGGAGGCGCAGTTTGTCGCTGAGGCGGCCCAGGAGAACATGATCCAGCTCAAAGGCACCGCAGCGTCGGCGGAATCCGCGTGTCGCTCTACAACGCCATGACCATCGAGGGCGCACAGGCCGTTGTCCAGTTCATGCTGTCATTTTATGAGCAGAATCGCCAGTAAATAAACTTTTTTATTCGCTATACTCAAACGGTTGCCTGGCGGATCAGTGTGATGTTGTCGCCCTTGAGCATTACCCGGCCCAGCGGCTTTCTGGTGTCCTTCTTGGTGTGCAATTCCTCGGCGTCATCGAGCACAACATTCATGAACTCGTCAAGCCCAGAATGCGGCCCTCGAGCCGCAGCGTCTTCTGCTCAAACAGCCAGATCTGGACGCGCTCCTTGGTCTGCAGAACTTGAAAATGACGTTGATGGGGTTGACCATCACCTTCTGGACTCTGGTCGACATGGTTGGAATGTTTCTGAGATATTTGTTTGCGGAGGAAATGTAATCGGAATGGGCTGGAGATATGTGTAGTAATCAGCAAAGAACGCAAATTCCCATTCCGTAAAGGCGGATGCACGGACGACAAAAAGAGAGCAGAGGGAATGCGAGGGGATGGAGACGATACGGAGACGAATGCAAAAAATAACGTGCGAACGGAATATGCGCTCTGAACACTTTTACTGCACGTCATCTCCCCGTTATGGCAAAATGACCAGTAGAGGGGAAAAGGGCGGGGTGGCAGAAAAGAGGGCTTGCCGACTGGCCCATTCTACCCCTCCCCCTTCCCTACGCCTGCGTAATGCAGCGTCCAGGTTGCAACCGCCGTATGCGAGAGAAGAATAATGCGTGGCTGTAAAGGCTGCGAATTTTCGCCAGCTGTTCCTCTCTCCTCTCTCTCCTCTCTCACTGCACTTTTTTCTATTTTCTAGAGCTGAATTTCCTCTTTTCATACCCTCCTCCATTCTTGGAAATGTCGACAAAACGAACGCCGTCGTCGGGCAATATTCCTATAGCCGGAATGAGCAGCGTCGGCATGACCGCGTCGTCGTCCTCGTCGTCCTTCACAGAAGCGCCGTGCAACCCCAGCCAGCAGCCACCACCATTCCACCAGGCTGAAAGCATGAACATGACGCCCGTTCATGACAAACGCAAACTACCGCATTATCTCGCCGTCGGTCAAAGACGACACCAAAGCGCCGAGTGTGATGCCAGGGCTCCCTGCGTGGATGTCGCCCACATCAGTGTCTCGCACGTATTTCCCTGCCACGCTGGCGAAAGACGTAGAGGCAGAGGAGGACATGGGCATGTGCGGCGGGTACGATGGCGTGGTGGACGGACAGGGATTGCGTACCGAGTATGACGTGTTGCCTTACGAGATCCACGCATGGTCGAGCCATTCGGCCAATTTCCTGCCACATAACATTCAAGTGGATCGACCGCACGACCAGGCGTCGAGGTGGTCGACCAATGCCAACAACCACCGGCAATACATCACGCTGCGACTCGAGCATCCAGCGCTTGTCAGTAAGTAGGCCACATGAGATTGTCACTTTGTTCTAGCAGCAGGCGATTTGTACTGCATTTGTATGTGCGCATGGCTGAATGACGGTCGCTTGTGCGCTCTGTTGCAGTGGATATTCTCTTGGATGCGAGGGGAGATTGCCCTCTCCGTTGTGCGTTCTCTTGCTAATCGTTCATATCACGTCTGCACGCTCTCCGGGCACGGGGGCGAGCCTCTGCTCTTGGACTCTTCTAGGATCGATAAAATTCGGCAAGTTCCACAAGAGTAAGTGCATGCACAGCGAAACGTAGGAGGAAGCGCTGAGCAGGCGACATGTGTGTTGATATCTCCCCTTTCCGTAGCCCATGTATGCAACCTCAAAGAGTTCAAGGTCTTTGGCGGCATGAACCAGGACACCATGACCGAGCTGCTCTACAGCGGACTACGCAACGACAACGAGCCCGAGACAATATCGGTCAAGCAGAGGCTTAGTGGACATGTAAGTAGCCTGGCCCCACTGCTCTCTCCAAGGCAGCATTGCCCGCATGCAGCACAACTGCTAAACAGAAAAACGCAAATAGTACATTCCGTGCCAGTACATCAAGATCCAGCCGCTGCTAGCACACGACCAAAAGTTCAACTTCAGTGTTTGGTACGTGGAGTTGCGCGGAACCATGGATCCTCAGATTATGCAGCCCATCATCCGCGACTTTGAGCAGCTAAAGGAGCGTGAGGTGGTCAGATCGTGCCTCAAGTTCTTCCGCGAACGCAACTACACCGACGCCTTCAAGGCCCTGCAGCAGCAGTCAAACGTGCAGTTTGAGACTCCGCTTCTGACACAGCTGCACGAGGCCCTGGTTGACAAAGCCGACTATGATCGTGCTGAGCAGCTTCTCCAGCGCGCTGAGCAGTCAGGCATCTTTGGCACCTGCATTGCCAAGATTCCGTACCAGGCCAAGTGGGGTACGGCCGCAGATCCGGAGCTGTACCCATGCCCATCGCCGCGCGGCGGCCACCAGATGTGCGTGGACTCCGAGAACCGCGAAGCATATCTGTACGGCGGGTGGGATGGCGCCAACAACATGGGCGATCTGTGGGTGTTCAAGATGGACACAGGCCGGTGGACGTGCATCAGCAGCAACACGCGGGACAATGGCGGACCTGGCCCATGCTCGTGCCACTCGATGTGCTTTGACAGCGTCACAAAGTGCCTCTACATCATGGGGCGCTACGTCGAGCACGAGCACCGAGCCAACATCGGCCTGGAAAACGACCTGTACTGCTATGACACAATCCGTGACGAGTGGCTGATGCTGTCGGAGAACACGGAGGTCCTTGGCGGGCCCAAGCTGGTGTTTGATGCGCAGATGGTGTTCGATCCGCGCTTCTCGAGCATCTACGTGTACGGCGGTAAGGTCCTGCAGCCAAACAACAGCGACACTGACTATGTGTATAGCGGACTGTACAAGTTTGATCTGCGCCGGCATGCCTGGACCATGCTCAAACCCGACGCCCACATGCATGACAAGGACCAGCATGTGCGTGGCCGGTACTTCCACTCGATGACGATTGACCCGCAGCTGCAGCGCCTGTATGTCGTGTCCAGCAAGCGCGACGTGGCGACGCCCGGCGATCTGTTCATCTACGATATTGCCAGCAACACGTTCTACGAACGCACTCAGGACCTGATGGCCACATGGGGCACGAGGCAGCCAGCAACGCAGCAGCGGTACCTCGCCGAACACCCGCACTATACCACGGGCATGGAGCCGCAGCGTACGGCGCTGATGGCGCCCGAGGCCAGCGAGATCCACCCGCACCACGTCCACCTGGTGCAGGACGGCCGCTCGGTCATGACCACTCTGGACACTGAGCGCCAGGAGCTCTACGTGATGGCGTCGGTGCAAAACGAGAGCAGCAGTGCGCTGCCCTTGCAGTCGATGATGTCGATGCGCAGCCGCGACGTCATGGGGACAGCGGAGCTGCATGCTGCCCAGGGCGCCTATGCGTCGTACTCGTCGGGCGCCGGCTTCCTGCCATGCTCCAGCATCATGGACTCGGGCGTGCGGTACACTGTGTCCCCGACAATGTCGACCATGCGCCCCAAATCTAGCCGCAGAGATAACCAGCGCAAGGCTGTCGAGGAGTGCGTCCTGATGGTCGTGCTATGCTACCATATCCCTACAGAGACGTGGACAGAGGTGTACCATTCGGCACGCAGCCCTGCAGCACTCGGAATGGCTCCCGGGTCATACCCGTCAGCACGGTTTGCCCAAGACTGGGTATATGACCGGCAGACACGCAAGCACTTTATGTTTGGCGGCAACCCGAACTGGCCAACCAACAAGAGCGCCCGCTTCAACGATACATGGGAGATGAGCATGATGAGACCCAGCCCCAGGACATCCTGCGCCGTGCCCTCTACCTGGTACGCCAGCGTCGCTACCTTGACATGTGTGCAGGCTTGGCAAGCCAGCGCCAGCCCAACTGTGTGGACGAGATCAAGGCGTCGGCCATCCCAAGCCCGAATCTGATGGACGAGAAGCCAGAGTCAATCCCTGGCCTTGGAATGACCGTTTCTGGTCCGCCCGCTGCATCGACGTCAAAGGGAGGCACAGCCCAGGCGCTGGCATATCTGCAGCAGTGCGTTTCGCCGCTGGTAAACCACTCGGATCCCAGCGAGAGTCACTCATTCCGCGCACTGAGCACGGCGCTGTTCCAGATCTCAGCGAACCAGAGTGTGGTCAAGCCGGCGCCCTCACACGAGCTGCTGCGCAAAGAAAGGGCCGATGTCTACAATGCACTGCTGTTCTACTTCCCAGAGAGTGGGCGGCAGCCAGACTCGCAGCTAGATGAGCTGGTCCCGATGGTCCTAGACTGAAGCCCCTTATAGCCATAATTTAAAAAAAAAAGACTGCTCTACCTTTTATTAAGAACTCTCTACATCCTCATCCACAGAATCAACATCAACGTCATCGTCTTCATGGTCTACTGGCTCCCGTGCGACGCTGGTATCGCCAATAAATGGAATCAATGTGCCAGTGCGCCTGCAGTAGCTGTCATACTGCGGACCAAAAAACACTCTCAGCGTGTGCTCCTCATACCTTGTCCTCCGCAAAAAGAAGTACCCGAGCACTGCTGCAAACCCAATTACCGATACCGGGTTCTTCAGCATAATCTGCAGTCCGACCGCCCACAAGAAGAACCCTACGTACGATGGGTGCCTCTCATACTTGTACACACCATGTGTAATCAGCTGGTGGTCAGATTCCTTCCGATTCGCAATATAGTGGTTGAAGCTCGATTTCGCTGTAACCATCGCCAGCGTACGCATTGCCTGGCCAAGCACTGCCATCACCAGACCAGCACAGGTCACCACACCTGGCGCCTTGCTCGACCCACACAAGTACGACTCGATGCAGTACTCTGCAATTGACACCAGCATCGCCTTGTAATAGTGGTTGCCCTCGTCGGGATTGAACATGAAGGACTCCATGGTGACGCGTGTCGGATTGTACATGGCCACGCTCAGGTACTCAAGCATGTGGTAGACAGCGGCCACGGCTATGTAGAGCCCGAGGACTCCAAAGTGCGTGAAGCCAAGCGTCATAGCGGCAGAGAGACCGAGACCGATCAAAATGCCGAGACCACAGGCTGTCAGTGCAATGTTGTGGGCAGAGTGAATTTCGTAGTCGAGCGAGACTACCGGCGTGTACCATTTGTCGGTGGTGTGCGGGCGACGCCGGAAGAGGCCAACTCGGGGCGTGAATGCTGCTGCCCGGGCATCGTCGTCTGCCATTGTGGAAAATTCAAAAGCGAAAAATGAGTGGGTGCACAGTAAACAAGCGCACCAGTTTGTAGAGAAAAAACACCTGCATCTGAAAGTTTGGGTAGGACCGCTTGGTTCCACATGTCATCAGTCTCGCTGTCTGGTCCGATCGCCATTGGGGGTTTGTGTTCTATTTCCCACTATGAAACTGTCACGAACAGCAGGTAAATAGAGCGTGCTCCCTCTTCTCTCGTCTTTTCGTTCTCCTTTGCTTTCCTCTCTTCCACCTTCCATTTTTCACGAACTACCTTATTGCCCTCACTCTCTTCCTCCCCCACCTCCTGTTTACCATGCGTGTCTCAATTTTCGCTCTGACCGCACTGCTGGGCAGTGCCGTCGCTCTGGACAAAATTGTGATCAAGGACAACAAGTTCTTCAACTCCGTGACCGGCGACGAGTTTTTCTTCAAGGGTCTGGCTTACCAGCCCGAGAACGGCGAGCCGGATCCCAACAACCGCGACCCGCTGGCCGACACGGTCGGATGCAAGCGCGACATTGAGTCCTTCAAGGACCTGGGCATCAACGCCATCCGCGTGTACCAAACCGACTACACCAAGAACCACGACGTGTGCATGGCTGCCCTAGAGAAGGCCGGCATCTACGTGGTTCTGGACGTGCCCGCCCCCAGCTACGCTATCAACCGGGCGTACCCGGAGTGGACGACCGATCTGTTCGCCAAGTTCCGCGCCAAGGTCGACAACTTTTCGGTCTACAAGAATGTGGCCGCGTACGTCATTGGCAACGAGGTCACTAATGACGATAAGACGACGCCGGCGGCTGCCTTTGTGAAGGCTGCGGCACGCGATATCAAGGCGTACCTGAAGAAGCAGAACATCACGACGCCGGTCGGCTATGCGTCGAACGACGAGCCCTCGATCCGTGACCAGCTGGCAGCCCACTTTGTGTGCAGTGAGGACAACTCCGAGAACGTCGACTTTTATGGCATGAACCTGTACAACTGGTGCGGCGACATGACGTTTGAGACGTCCGGGTACGAAGAGTTTGTCAAGCAGTACGCCAGCTACCCGGTCCCCGTGCTGCTGACCGAGTACGGCTGCAACGCTCAGCGCCCGCGCAAGTTCCCTGAGGTTGGATCCCTATATGGCAGCGACATGGACACTGTGTTCTCGGGCGGCTTCATGTACGAGTACTCAGAGGAGGCCAACAACTACGGCCTGGCATCGGTCACGTACGGCAAGACTGGTGTCGAAAAGACTGATGACTACGACAACTTCAAGAAGGCTCTGGCGGCAGTCTCCCCCAAGGGTGTCAAGATGAGCGAATACAAGCAGTCCTCGGCCAAGCGCCCCTCGTGCCCCAGCGTTACTGACACATGGCATGTCGCTCCCAAGATCCTGCCACCGACGCCCTCGTCTGCCAGCTGCCAGTGCATCTCTAGCTCGTTCTCGTGCGCGATCAAGGGCAACGTCACGGATTCGGATGCTGGCAAGGCGGGCGATCTGATCGGCAACGTGTGCAAGGACGTGTCGTGCTCGGAGATCCAAACGAACACCGCCAAGGGCGAGTACGGACACTACGCGTTCTGCGACGTCTCTGTGCGCGCATCGTACGCCGTTAACGCATACTATGAAGACAAGAAGCAGTGCAAGGCTGACGGATTTGATACGCAGACTGCCAAGCCGTCGTCGAAGGCGGACTCGTGTGCGGACAAGACCACCGACATCAACACGCCCAGCAACAACAACGGACGGGTGCCGACGGTCAATGACTCGGAGCTCGAGGATCTTGAGAGCGGCAGCTCATCTGGTCACCGCAGCTCGTCGGGCAGCTCGTCGGGTACCAGCGCTGCGGGATCTGTCTCCATGCTGGCTCTGGCGTCAACGCAGGTTGCTGTGGTGTTTGCCGCTGCCATGCTGATTTAAAGATACGGCAGTGGGATATTTTGTGTCTGGGACTGGATTTCCAGCAACCATTACAATGGCTTTGTTGAAATCGAACAATGTTTGAGAAAATAACCTGAAATCCCGCCACAGGCAGCCTGTGTCGTTGCGTGTGGCTGATGCAGTGCTTCTGCATATAGGTGCGCAGACTTATGCGCAGCACACGTCAATGAACACGGGGGTGTGGGGTCAATGGCCGTATGTCAATGCTCAATTCACCTCGGTTGCCTCCTTCACTCCACTGCTTCTGGCTGATCTCTTTATCGACCCAACGCATCTCTATCTCTCCGTCAGCTTTTTTTTGGTGGGGCCAGTAGCGAAGAATTTTCTCGCAAAGAGCCTCGGTCCACGGCGGGATTTCGATGCTGGCTTTCACTGACTCGGGGCTGCACCTTCCTTATTTGGGACGGTGTGAACAAAAAGAACCAGTGCGCCGAGTGTTCATGACACTGTTGTAAGATAAAGCAAACGGGCCAGCTCGATTCCGTATTCGTAGCTGTGCGTTCTCATGGACATCGACTAGTTGTTTGAGGTACTTGGTGGGCGTTGATGGAGGGCGTGCATGGCTAGCATCGGCAGCCTTACTCCTTGTTTGGTTAGACATCTAACCCCATTTGTCAGCTTGTAGAAGCGCGCGCGCCAGGTACGACTCGAAATGGCAAGGGCTATTTAAGCTATTTCCCGTCCCACGCCCGTCTGCCGATTCCTTCGTGTCCTACGCACACCTCAGGACGCTCTTCTTTCCTCATTTTATTTCCTATCCCTCCTTATGCACAGCTGCACAGACCCATCCACGCCATTACGCTGTCATCACTATTCTTAGCCAGTATTTGCCCTAGTATTGCTTTTACACACTACCCTTAATTCTAGACATCACGGACTATGTCTGAGCGCAAGTCCGACGCCAAACAGCCAGAAAATGAGAAGGAGCATTCCGGGGACGCTGCTCCAGGGTCGACGCCATTCGTCTCTCGCCACTCCAGCGATAGCTCCCTCCCCTCCCTGAGCCCGCGCCCATCCGAGGAGTCCTTGAGCAGCGTATCGTCAGACAGCATGCTGGAGACAATCAGCAGCAAACCGACGTACATGGACAGACCTGCGCCGATCGACCGGCACGCTGAGGCCCGCGTTGGTCCATTCGAGCGTGATTTGTCGCGGCTGGCAGCCCGCCTGCAGCCAGACCCTACAGCCACCAGCTCCGTGCAACGCACAGGACCTGGACGCGTGCAGCGGCCACTACAAATTCATCTGGATGTTGCGGCTGTCGAACATGACATCGACACGCCCACCAGCAGCGCGCCTGCTGGAGCAGACAACCCAGGTCTGCTGTCGCACTATCTGCAGCTTGCCGATATCGACCAGCAGCGCGAGCGGCTGGGCCAGAAGCACATGGAGCAGAAGCGGCGGATGCAGCATGGCACGAGCTCGCGGCGGCGGCGGATCCAGAAACTGCGCGACCAGCTACACGCCTCCAGCCTGTCACGTATCAGAAACAGATCGCATAGGCAGTCGGTGCAGCCTGACGCACAACCTAACGTCGCGAGCAGTGAGACATCGATGACAAAGCCAAATTTGGCCACAATGCCTGCTAAACCAGCGGCAGCATCACGCCATGCAAGCACAAGGGCTAGTGTGCTTGAGGAGCCCACAGATCCTGCAGAGTTCAACGAGAAGGTCACCTTTGCCAGCGAAAAAAAGGCGATCGACCAGACAAACACCAGCGGGTCGGTGCCAGCGAATAAGACACCGCCCGCCATGCGCGCGCCGTTCAATGCAGTCAACCTGACGCAGTTTCTGCCATATGCGCTGTCGACACCTGGCCTGCAATCACTGATCAACTCGCCAGTCATCTCACGCGCCAACAGCATTGACGACATGGGTGACTGGATGAGACGCCATGGACCCCTGCTGGACACGATTGCACCTACACCGACGTCTGTGACTCATGAAAAGGAGGCGGCCATTCTGGATGCCAAACGCAGGGCGCTGATGAAGGGAATCCAGAAGCTGCTGCTGCACCAGCGCCTGCTCTGCTTGCTGGCAGAGGCCATGATGCAGTATGGTGCGCCCCTGCACCACCTGGAAGATAATTTGCTGCGGATGGCACGGCATCTGTGCATCACTGCCACGTTCACAACCATTCCTGGGCTGGTCCTGATCTCGATCGAGGATACGGCGACGTCCACTACGGAGACCAAGATCATCCGCTGCCCGAACGGCTATGATATGCACCGACTCGAGTTAACCGACCGCGTGTTCAGGCGTGTAAGTCGCGATAAGATGACGGTTGAAGAAGCCCTGGGTGAGCTGGACCGCATCATGAGCGCACCACCCCTGTTCGCTTGGTACTGGCAGGTGCTTGACTGGGGACTAGCGTCGTGGTCCGTGTGCCTACTGGCTTTTAGTGGATCGTGGTGGGACTCGCTAGCAGCGCTAATCCTTGGCATCGTCATCGGGTGCCTGAATCTGGTTGCCGGTCGACTAAAGGGCTACACAAACCTGTTCGAGGTCTCGGTCAGCATTCTGTCTGGTTTTGTCGCTACAATCTTCCCTAGCCACCTATGCTTTGCCTCCGTCACACTATCCGCCACCGTGGTCCTGCTGCCCGGCCTGGTTCTTACTACGGGCGTCATCGAGCTGACAGCGCGCAACATGCACGCTGGCACGATCCGCGTATTCTACGCGCTAGTCTTGGCATTCATCATCGCATTTGGCATCGAGCTGGGCAACAACATATTTGTGGAGATTTTCTCGCGGCCAGGACGCGTTCCAGACATGAATACAGGCACCTGCAGCCCTGTCTCTCAGTGGTACTGGTGGCTAACCTTCCCTGTTTCAATCTGCAGCATCTGCCTCCTGATCAACGTGCATCCGCGCGACTGGCACGCGTGCGTCATTGTTGGCGGCGCCATGTTCGCCGTGTTCTGGTACTTAGTGATGCACCTGCAGCTGACGATTATCGGGCCGGTTGTTGCCGCGTTTGTGCTCGGCCTGGTGGCCAACCTGTGGAGTAAGCTGTTCAAGCACAATGCCTACGCAGTCATGCTACCTGGCATGATGATCCTCGTACCCGGGAGCGTTGGTGTGCGTGGCATCCTGTCCATGTTCACTGCTTCGGGATCGAGCACGCAGCTGGCGGTACAGATGATCCGCACGTCGCTGAGCATCATGACTGGGTTGTTTGCCAGCACATTTGTAGTCTACCCGCGTGGCAAGAAGCACTCGGCGCTGCTGACAGTCTGAGGACGAGTGATGATATCCATATTGCCATAGTATGTAATCATCTAAACGCGCATATATTTTCGAGATCATCAAAAGCTTTTGTCTCTGTAACCCACAGCATTTTTTGTCTATATATACCATTGCTTCTGAGAATGCCCAATTACCAAGTCGTGCGCTGTGCCGAGGACAAATGTGCTCGGTTCCAGACACAGCAGGAGAAGAAAGCCAAGAAATGGTCTTGCGTTGTGTGTGGCCTAAAGCAAAGCCTAAAACGTGTATACTTTGAGTCAACTGCGTCCAAGGACTGCCGTCCGATCGTCATGGAGATGAACATGAAGAGTGGACAAGCAAACCAAGTCAAGCAGCTAATGATGACATGTCTTCCATCGCTATCATCCAGTTCGCAAATGGTTCAGAGCCAGGAGCAGAATGCCAACGGCGATATCCCTCGATCCAAATGGAATCGGTATTTGGATGACGCGAACGAGCCTGATGATGTAGCGACCGATGATCAACAACTGGACAAATCCGGCCGTATCACGCTGGGACCAGCCCCTAGCAAGGAAGCGAAGAGTCGCAGGCCAACTGCGGCGAAAAAAACTGTTGATGTTTCCGGAGCCAGAACATCACTAACGGTGCGCAGTAAGCCATATGAGCGACCGGCGACACCTATCACAGCAAACACTTCACTTTCCGCGGCCCTGGCGAACCTCCGGCAAAACAAACAGCCTGTAGTGAGTACTCGTTCGACTGCTCAGACCTCGGTCCCTGCCCAGAGACCTGCTCCAGCCCAGCCCGCACCCAAGATCTCCCATGAGTCCTCACACTGGGACCAGTACATCTCAGAATCAGAATCCGATTCAAACTCCGAATAAAAAGCGTCTAATTCTTCTTTCCCTTCTTCGACTGTGCCTTGCTTACCCCATCCTTTGTGGTTAGGAACCCGCCGTCCTCCAATGCTTGCCGCGCAGCATTGTTTATAAGCTTGAACCGGTCAGGCCCCAGGTGCGTGCCACCAAACCATCGGGTAACGACAACCATGACATCCTCAGCTTCAAGCAGCTGCAGCAGATGCCCAAGTCTTTTCCCAGCAGCCGTCTCGCCGTCATCGTCGTTGTCTTGGCAGATCGAGCCGTTCTCCAGACGGATTCTGTATGCTAGAATATTGTGTGTTGCCTGCGCAATTCGCTTGTCTTCGAGCAGACGGTCGCGCACCATTACCACATCCTCGCTGCTGGTGACGCTAGCGACGTGCGCGACAAATACACTCTTCTTCATCTCCAGCGGCAGTCCCGTGTAGATATCTGGTCCTGCGTACTGGGATTTTGTGCTCATCTGTGCCATTTCGCCTGCCGTGCTGCCACCAAGATCAGGCTGAGGCGAATTCTTGGTTGCTTGATTGTCGGAAGGCAGGGGGATTGGATCTAGCGGATGTGGCCAGTGCGCCTCCAGGTATTCCGGCAGCCAGGATGCCCATGAAAACACCACAACATCCTTGCCCAGGTCTTCGTCCCAGATGCGCCGTAGCTCTGCCGCGACATCTTCACGCATGCCAGCGGTCAGCGACAGCTGCCGCTCTGGATACACATATCCAGGCTTTTTGTCTTTGGACTGGCTCCGTAGATCGTGTGATGCAAGCCATTCAAACACCGGCGGGTCCTCTGACGGATATGTTGCTGGTAAATGGAAGCGTATATCGGCCTGTGCCTCCAAAATGTCGAGAGGCACATAAAGTTCAAACGAGCTGTCGCCTGTGATTTCGCTTGTTTTGACTGCTTCATCGCCAAAAATTGCCACTAGAGCTAGGATCTCGTCCTGCTGTCGTTGCCGATTATCCTCAGTGTCTGCCATTGCGTCCTGTGGTTCGTAGTTGAATAGGTGTAAATAACAGAGAGGTGTAATCGGCTGTGAAACCCGCAGCTCTTGGGCATACCAAAAACCCCCCCTCAAATGATTGTAAGATGCAGTTACACATTGTTTTGGGCAATCGTCAGCCCACATTTCAGCAGGATACCTGTGGTCCTGAATTGTATCCTCATAGCCGAATCCCTACAAGCTATCGGAAGTAGTGCATAATGATGAAACCTACATCTCCCTCGCCGGTCAGCCATACCCGCTTTCTCCACCTCAGCACTTCTCTATCCACAAGCCAGCGCTCAGATGCTAACGAAAAGACAATATCCATTCCCTTAAATACGTACAATGACGGAGGTGGCGGTCCACAGCCACTGTCTCATGTGTACTTTAGTTTTCCGCAACTGAATGTCAGTTGAAAACGCTCACTTTACATTCCACACTAGTCTATCCAAGTCTTCTATTTATCCTGCTGCTATATTGATGCTGGACTTGAGTACCCCTCCAAGTGACTCTATCACAGAGCCACTGCCCATTGCGTCGCCCGAATATACTGATGAAATCAAGGAGAAAGCAGCCATTGACGAGAACGATCCCAGGCTCAGGTGGGCCTTTAGAAAGGTAGACGCAACGCTTCTATTTGTGCTATTCCTCAGCAACATGCTCAATTCGATGGACCGCGGAAACCTTGGGCTTTCCAAAGTCGTTGGTCTTGAGAAGGACACTGGGCTGTCTGGATCCGACTTCAACGTTGTCGCCAGCATTATGTACCCGACATACCTTCTACTAATGCTTCCAAGCAACCTGGCCCTGCGCAGGGTTGGAGCACGGCACTGGCTTTCTCTTCTCACTGTTCTGTGGGGCGTCATTAACATGTGCATGGCTTTCGCCAGAAACAAGACCGACCTGATTCTGTGTCGTCTGTTCCTTGGTGCCGCTGAGAGCGGTGCGACGCCGGGTGCCTTAATGCTGATCACGCTCTGGTACCCTCGCCAGATGGTTACATCGCGCATTAGTCTTTTCTACTCGGCATTCGCTACTGGGGCTGTCATCGGCGGGCCAATTGCAACCGGCATTGGCAAAATAACCAACACGCGCTTCAAGCGGTGGGAGTGGATTTTTTTCATCGAGGGACTGGTCACGGTTGGATACGGATTTATTATGTACCTCTTCTTGGCGGACTATCCTGACAAGAGCTGGATCCTAAAGCCAGAGGAGAAGGCGATAATCAGCCAGCGTATGGCACAGGACCAGGTCGAGGGCGGTAAGAAGGATATCAGCCGCAAACGTCTGCTCGACCATGCCCGCGATCCGCTCATTTACTCCCAGGCGCTCATTATGTTTTGCTCCAACTTTGGAATCAACACCATCTTGACATTTTCCTCGATTATTGTCAAGGAGATGGGCTTCACCGCCGGTGCGTCACAGGCTATTCAGGCAGCACCAGGAATCTGCGGTTTCGTCGGAATCCATCTTGCCCGTTTCTACCCAAAGTGGTTTGGTTCCCACTTTCGTAGTTCGCTTTTCTGCGCATTCTGGCTCATCGTTGCATCAGCTATTCTACTAAGCGTCACCAACAACCCAGCGCGGATTGTTGCTCTCTGCATGTTGTCGTTTGGCGGGTTTGGCGGCCACAGCATCGGTCCTGGGTGGATCATGAGCAACGTCGGTGGCCCAACGCGCGCTGCCATTTCAAGTGCGGTGGATATCATGTTTGGTGGTTTGGGCGGCCTTTGCACATCGTACATCTACCGCAACAAGGATGCACCGCGCTACCTGTTTGGGCACGGTATGAATATGTTTGCTGGCTGTCTCACGGTTGTCGTCTCCCTTGTTTCTCACTATATAATTTCTGTTCGTAACAGGCAGAAAGAAACAAACCCGCTCGATATATCTGGAATGCCGCAAGACGAGATCGACTATCTAGAGAATGACCACCCCGACTTCCGCTATGTGCATTAGGTGTTGCTCACATGTCATGCCGCTAGGGTGGTTCCGACTCACCCAAGGCGGATTGCTCACTGAGAGTGGCGCAGCTTTATCCAGGGCCGTACGCGGCTTAGATGAGGGCTCAGTATGCGCACTCGGCGCTTGCTTAAATACCCCTTGCTGGCTCCTAGCAGCAGGGATTCCTTCTGGTTTTTCCAATATATTTTTGTGAACGCTTACTTTTGGTTTTATCAGAACGATTATAATCATCACTAGGAGAACACGCTACCTAGTTTCCTCTTCCCTGACATTTGACCTAGGTCGTTTTAGGCATGCACCATATTATTGAAGTATATTTTGTGCGCTATGATGAGTGCTGACAGAAGAAAGGCACCTGGCCACCACACATATGCTATCCCTCCCAATACATTTGATCTTTGCCATTGCAGATTTACATACTTGCAGATATGTGTTATAGACGGCAGATGCAGTTGCGCACCAGCCAGGACAAATATCAAACAAAGTCTCACTTCTTGTTGCGGTGCGGCGCCAGAGCGTGCTTGATCTGCAGCCCAGTGATGGGCTTGGACGATGGCCTTGTCATACAGGATATCAGTGGCCTCGTCGTCATACGCGGCCATGGCAATGATCGGCGTATCGCGGTTCGCATTAAATGTGGACTTGATCATACGGGTAGCCTCATCGCCATCAACGATTGGCATGCCAACATCCATAAAGATGGCGCGGAACACAGTGCGCCCCATGGCACAGCGGATAGCTTCAGCACCATTGCGCACGACCACGCACTGCATATGTTGGCGGGCAAGCAGAATTTCCATGATCTTGCAGCACACTGGGTTGTCATCGGCTACAAGACAGATGCGGCTCTTCATGAACGGCACGCGTGGCTGATCCATAGCACTGGCTGACGAGTCTGTACGCTGACGGGTGCCTGCATCGGCACGCTTTGCTTGATTGTACTGATGGCCAGCGGGGCGGCAGTCGCACTGCTCATACTTAGGGTCTGGCCTGAGACAGGCGGGTCTGGACTGTCAGCGTCGATGACGACGAGCCAGCCACTGATAGCGGCATGTTGCTTGTCTGCAGATGATCGGAGGCAGCTGCTTTGCCACTGACACCACGACTTGACGTGGCCAGCTCATTGCGCGGATTCAGCAGACTGCCTCGCCGGCTGAGCGATGTAGAGGACGCACGTACATTCATTGGAATGGTGAATGCCGATGTAGTGGTAAGTGAGGGCATGGTGGGCGTGGTGGGCGTGATGTCAGTGCTGGTACTAAATGCACTGTGGGTGCCTACTCCACTGTGGCTGCCAGAACTCCCGGAGTGGTTGCTGCCGTTCGACGAACCTGATATGACCCGGCGCCATGGCGGAAGCTCATGGTGCACGCGGTGATCAGTCGGCTGTGGCAAGCAGTGGCCGATATTGCCTACAGTAACCGCACGCGCCAGGGGAACACCGCTGGGTGGACTGGTAGCCCGTATTCCGCTCTCTGGGCTTTGGCTAGTGTCAATAAACAAACCCGATGACGCTGCCTTCG
>NW_024468456.1:0-16243 GCF_002104995.1 Linderina pennispora | reverse complement strand
TCCGAAGAACTTTACAAAGTTCACTCTGCGCGAGGTGCAGCCGATCAACCACGACACGGCCCTGTACCGGTTCGCTTTGGGTGAGAACCAGGAGCTCGGCTTGAACGTCACCTCGTGCCTGGTGGTCAAGGCCAAGATCGGTGATGATGAGAAGCCCACGATCCGCCCGTACACGCCGACGTCGGCCAAGCACGCGCGCGGTCACTTTGATCTCGTGGTGAAGACGTATGAGGCGGGCAAGATGTCCAAGCACATCCATACGCTGAAGCCCGGAGACACGATTGAGATGAAGGGCCCGATCCCCAAGTACCCGTACAAGGCCAACGCCCTGAAGGAGATCGGCATGGTTGCCGGTGGCTCTGGCATCACGCCCATGCTGCAGTTCATTGAGCAGATCACCAACGACCCGAGGACAAGACCAAGCTGACCCTGGTGTTTGCCAACAAGTCTGAGGAGGACATCATCCTGCGCTCCACTCTTGATGAGTACGCGCGCAAGCATCCGGATCAGCTCAAGGTCCACTATGTGATCGATAAGGCGACTTCGGCTGACTGGAAGGGTGAGACTGGATTCGTCACCAAGGAGCTTGTGCAGAAGTACCTGCCGGCGCCCTCTGAGGGCAATGTGCTTGTTGTGGCGTGCGGCCCGCCGCCCATGATGAAGGCGGTCAGTGGCCCCAAGGCTCCTGACTACTCGCAGGGCGAGGTTGGTGGAATCTTCAAGGAGCTTGGCTACTCGTTCGGAGCAGGTGTTCAAGTTCTAATCGCGGCGGATTTCGGCAGCTGCCACAAGCTCCGCATAGAATCTTTTCAGATAGCAACTCAGAACCTGAATGGATCGGCGACATATGGACACCGCTAATACATCTTTATGCAGGCCAACAGCACAGCTGACCTTGTCGCCACTGTGGGCCGGTGGCGATGACTGATATCGACGACAGCGTGAGAAGGACAGACCGATAACGGCCGTGGCACCAGCGAGTGCTGGCAACATTGCGCTGAGCACTGTGGATGATTACGAGCCCCAAACGTGAGCCCCTATTTTTGCTCGCCCCTGAGCACAGTCGCATCGACATGCTTTGCCCCACCAAGCCTGCAGGGGAGGGAGGGGAGTACAGGCTGGCATGGAATTCAATATCAGCGGTTGCATTCCCAAGATGAGCCGGAATATCCGCACAGTGAAATTTCCATACCTGGCACCTCACAGCATGTTTCTGGCCACAACGTGAGATAGTCAACGCAATACCTTCAGCCTACAATATCGCTCCTACATCCTGCAGTCGCCACTCTGGCCTCCATCCGATTAGCCGGCAAAGAGATGCAATACGCCAGAGACTGACAAAATCCCAGATGCCAGAATGGTCCTACAGGAATTGAAACCCAGCGATACTGCGCTCCATCATATGCGCTGCTGTCTGCGCAGAATGGGCCACAGCGTTCTTGGCAGGCTTCTTCTTTAGAAGGGGCTGATTCCGACTCAGCGAAATCGCGCATATTCTAGAACGCTTAAATAGCACCCTTCCTGCCGGCCAGCAACCTTTTTTCTCGCTGACTAGCAAGTAATATTAATTTCCATTCTTACCCCACACCCTCCCTTCGGTCCCTTTTTATTACTTTGAAGCCCTTTGCTGCTCTATTCGTGTTGTTTCTACATTGCTCCTAATTCGTAATGGCTTTTGGAGAGAGCCCACAGGCAAAGGGCATCAGGCAGGGAGCGCGCCGTGACTCTGACGGCGGCGATTGGCTGCCAGCCATGCACGCCGACATCGAGAGCTCCGAGCTGCCGCCATTTGACGCCAAGTCGATCACGCCCGTCCCCACCCACCAGGACATCTTCGCCAAGACTGAGCGGTCCGCGCTCGACGAGGGTGTGCTGGATGACGGATCGACGGCCAACGAGGACCTGTACAAGAACTACCACATCAAGGTCGACTACAACAGCGAGCAAACAAGGTTTTCGTTCCGCAAGCTCTTAAAGTTCGTCGGCCCCGGTCTGCTGATCAGCCAGGCGCTTCTCGATCCAGGAAACATCGAGAGCGACATTTCACAGGCAGAAGTGACCGGCTACAAGCTGCTCTGGCTGCTGTTGGTTGCGCACGTCCTGTGCATGTTTGTGCAGTCAATGGCAGCGCGCCTGGGCGTGGTCACCGGCAAGCACCTGGCCCAGCACATCAAGCAGCAGTACCCAAGATGGTACCGCATTATATTTTGGGCGCTGAGCGAATTGGCGATTATCGGCGCCGATGTGCAGGAGGTGGTGGGCACAGCAACGGCGTTCCACATTCTTACGGGCATCCCGATTTGGGCCGGTGTTATCATCACTGCCGTTGACAGCTTCCTATTTCTCTACATCCAGCGGTTTGGCGTCCGCGTCACCGAAATGCTGTTTGGTCTGCTGATCACGACGCTTGCCGTGTGCTTCTGGATCGAGATGATCATGGTCAAGCCTGACGCCAAGGAGGTCGTCAAGGGCATGTTCATCCCGCGCATCCCCCACGGCGCTGCAGTGCAGGCCGTCGGCGTCATTGGGTGCGTCCTGATGCCACACAACCTGTACCTGCACTCGGCACTCGTAGGCACGCGCAAGCTAGACCGCAGCGAGGCCTCGCGTGTGGGTGCGATCCGCGAGGCCATGACGTATTTCCGCGTCGAGGTGGTGTTCAGCCTTATCTACGCGTTCCTGATCAACATGGCCGTGGTGGTTGTGTTTGTCAAGGCAATAGCCATGATGGCCGCCAAGGGTCTGGCGTACGAGGCCTCGCTGGCTGGTGGCGCCAACATCCTTACGCATGTGCTTGGCAGCGGCTCAAAGTATGTCTACGGCGTGGGGCTGCTGGCGATCGGCCAGAGCACGACCATGGCGGGCACGATGGCCGGCCAGTACGTGACCGAGGGGTTCTGGAACATCCCGGTCAAGCCGTGGCAGCGAGTGATCGTGACGCGCGCCATCTCGCTGGTGCCCGCCCTGGCTGTCGGCATTGCTGCCACCAACCACATGGACATGCTCAGCGAGATCATCAACGTCATCCAGTCTGTGGTCATGTCAGTAACCATCATCCCGCTGCTTAAGCTGCAGATGTATCCGGAGGTCATGGGCAAGGAGTTTGCCTTTGCGCACTACATCAAGGCTGCGTCGTTTGCGCTCGTCACTGCGATTATCGTGCTCAACGCGTACATGATCGTCTCTGTCATTCCTCTGGACTCGGCCGGCATGTATGTTGCCCTGCTCGCTGCCCTGTTCGTCTACATTTTCGTCGTGCTCCATGTTGTGCTGTGGCCGCTACTGTGCGTGTGGGAGCGCAAGTCCATTGTTGACAGGGCGCCCAAGCCCATCCGCTGGCTGTTTGGCCGCTCGCAGATGGTCCCGAGCGAGGCCACCCTCTAGAAGAGGCACGCCCCACGAGCCCTAGTGATATACACTCTTTCTCCTGTTCCATATACAACACTGTAAGCATCTATTCTCTGGACACAAGCCTCACACCCCCCGCGGCAAATGCTCGACCCGGTTCTGCCCTATGTGGGATCGGCACGCATGCACAATAGCAGTCCTCCTCTGTAGAAGGTGCTGCTGCCCCGTGGCACACTCGAAACACCCGACGTCCGAGCCCCTCGCTAATTCTTGTATATGGAAACGTCGGCGATCCCGTGTCTTTGCAGGAAGCCGTCACGGTCCTATCAGTCGGAATTTTTCTCTCAATTTGCGCGGTTTTCATGTGGTGGACCGTGCCCAGCGACACAATGGTGTGGGAATCTGGAGCCCTTTGTGATCGGGCGACACCGGAGAAGAATTGGGGACAGGCATGCCACGACGATAAGCGCAGGAAGATTCGCGGACAGCACCGCCGCAACACAGGAGTAGGGGAGGCATGGCTTCTTTACAGACGAGTAGTAATTGTTGGGGAAGTAGAGCCAGTCAAGATACTAGAGGAAAATTCAGAGGGTGTTGACGTTGCCCAGGTCGGCGTTGGCCTTCTGGACGCGGGAGTACATGGTCTTCTCGCCCTCGCGGATCCAGACACGCGGGTCGTAGTACTTCTTGTTGGGCGCATCCTCGCCAGTGGGGTTACCGACCTGGCTCGCGAGGTAGTCCTTCTTCTCCTGAACGAAGTTGCGGACGCCCTCGAGGTAGGCGAACTGGGTGTCAGTGTCGACGTTCATCTTGACGACACCGTTGGAGACAGCCTCCTTGATCTCGTCCTCGGTCGAGCCCGATCCGCCGTGGAAGACCAGGTACAGAGGGTAGTCCGACTCGGAGTTGATCTGCTCCTTGACGTACTTCTGGTGGCCGGCCAGCAGCTGCGGCGACAGAACGACGTTGCCGGGCTTGTACACGCCGTGCACGTTACCGAAGGCGGCGGCGATCGAGAAGTACGGGGCGATGGGCGACAGCGCCTGGTAGACCTCGTAGACGTCCTCCGAGGGAGTGTACAGGGCCGACTTGTCAGAGGTGTCGTGGCTGACACCGTCCTCCTCGCCACCGGTGATACCGATCTCCATCTCCAGCCAGAGCTTCATCGGCGCGCAGCGCTTGAAGTACTCGGCGGTGGTCGAGATGTTGAACTCCTTGGTCTCGGCCGACAGATCAATCATGTGCGACGAGAACAGGGGCTCGTTGTGCTCCTTGAAGTAGGCCTCGTCGGCGGCAAGCATGCCGTCGAGCCACTGCAGCAGAGGGCGGCCGCAGTGGTCCGAGTGCAGAACGACTACAAAAGGAACTCTCGGAGAGAGATGCAGTTAGCAGCGATGGTGCTGTCACATGAAAAGCTTCTCAGATGGTGATCCCGCCTTTGGGCTACTTACCAGGAACACCGTAGTGCTTGGCGACGGCGCGGACGTGGTAGGCACCGGCGATGGCACCAAGGATGGAGGCCTGCTGGTCCTTGTTCGAGACACCCTTGCCGGCGTAGAAGGCGGAGCCGCCCTGCGAGAACTGGATGATAATGGGGGTCTTCTGGTCACGAGCGGCCTCAAGGACGGCGTTGACAGTCGACGACGATGTGCAGTTGATGGCCGGGATGGCGAACTTGTGCTCCTTGGCGTAGTCGAAGAGCTTCTTCACGTTGTCACCAGTGAGGACACCAGCGGGGACGATATCGAGAACACCCATTGTTTGATTTGGTAAACCTTGTTTGGAGGAGAGAGGGAGGGGAGGGGAGAGAGAAACTAATCTTTTGCTAAAGAAGAGTGGAAAAAGTTGATGAAGATAGCAAGGGCGCGGCGCGGCTGGCGTCTTTTATATGGCGCGACCGAGGGCTGGGCCGCACGCCGGGTTTGGGGGGTTACATTATCCGTCCCACCTGCCCCCTATCCTGATTTCATCACCCGTGGGTGCCAGCAAAGCGCCAGCGCGCTATTTTGCTGCCTGAGCTTTATTTCCACATCAGGCTGTGCGCCCCCCGCGATTGGCCAAGCACGCACAGCCTGAGGAGCACGGCCGATGGGGAGGGAATACGTCGCAGCCACCGCTCGGGCATGTGTGGAACTGAGAGGGCCGGCCACCAGCCTGCGGATGGTTTTTTTTTCGTCTACGTAACCTCAGGCGATTTTGCAAAAAACACACTTTTGGATGACTTGGGCAGAGCCTCCGTTGGGATGGATGGATGGGAGAGGACTAGTCGGAAGGATCCAGAAAGCTACCCACTGGCGCATCCCAACGAAAGCCCTGAACCGTGTGATCCCGCTGCCCTCTCCCGACTGCCAGCCAGCCTGTCCGCTTGCTTGTTTGCCTCCGTCCATCTCAATTGATATGCACATGTGCACCCAGAAACCTGTAATCCCGGCCGCTGCGGGCTGAGCGCCACCAGCGCCGCCTGCTTGCCGCAGATTGCTCGACGCTGGTTGGCTCGAAAGTCGCCGGAGTGAGTCAGCAGCGAGCCCGCTGCATTGCCAGACACATCCCCAGGAACCCGCATGTGTCGCATCACGATATGCAGCAGCCGCCTTCCCCGATTCCAGGCCCAGCTGCTTCTCCGGGAAGCCCAACGGGCAATCGCAAGAGTGCTCATACGCTTCATAGAACGTCACTCCATGCGAGAGGGCCCATTTTGCGCGAACAGGCTTCGTGCGGTTGGGCCCAGCCTCTCTCGGCTCCCCAACTATGCCGGAATCGGCGACACACTTGCTGGTGATGCAATACACGGTTTTTTTTTATTTCAGGGCTTTGGTACTACCGGAGAAGGAAACTATCACCTGTTACTGGGGCCGCCGAATCACTTGTACCGGAACGACGGGAGCTTGGGCACCTGCTTGAAGAAGTACTGGGTATCCCTCAGCGTGCACCGTCTGGCCGTGCGCACCAGCCCGCCAAAGTTCTCCCTGCGCTCCTGGCACTCATCCTTCTGGGCATCATAGTACCATCTGTCCTCCGCCCGGCGGTCCGAGGCATCCTTGACCCGACGCTCGACGCGGCCAAAGCACCTGTTGTGGAAGAGCGTCCACGTCACGTGGTGCCGCCACAGCATCGACTCCGCGTCCTGCTCGGTCTTGCTGAGGTCGCGGAGCAGGTCGCTGATCGTGTGCGACGTGCGTGCCGAGAACACCATGGTCGAGACGATAAGGTCGACCAGCGATGTGCCGACGATGTCTTGAGGGGCTCTGCTGGCTTGTGCGACAAGAAGTCCTCGGTCTCGCTGTCAATGGCGTCGGCAAGACACTCGCTCGGGTCGACCACGCCCAGGAGCTCGCGCAGCGACTTCATCATCTCGTCGTCTCGCTTCGGGGCCTTGCGCTTGGTGCCGCCATGCCGCCGCTTGCCTGCTGAGTGCGCCTTGAGGGGCTTTGTGTCGTGCGGAATGTTTTCCTTATCCTCAGCGTTGCGGGGGTTCGGCTGGGGCTCAGAGTGCGACTTGGGCGCCACGGGGCTCGGCTTCGCCACCTCCTCACCCGACTCGATCCGGACTGGGACTGGGTGCTCGATGGTGTGTGGCAGGAGCACGGACTCGATGCCCTCGCTGTGCTCACCATCCTCGATCAGGTCCATCAGCGAGCTCATAGGTGGCGGTGACGACGGCGGCAGGTCGTCAATGAACTTGGGCATCGCCCGGCTCTTGCCCAAGTGCTCGATCCCGATCTCCGACGTAGCCACCAGTGTATCAGTCGAGTTCTCATATAGCTCACCCTCGCTCGGCAGACTTGGCAGCACGATGTTTTTCAGGCTGTCGTGCTTGCGCTTGCGCACCGGTTCCGGCCACCACTCCTCTGCTGGCTCTTCCACATGTTCCTCCACATGTCCCTCGGGCTTCTCGGGCTCCTGGAACTGGTACTTGGCGCCGACAAAATTGAGCATGTCACCGTCGTGCAGCTCCACAATTGAGCCGCTCAAGTGCAGCACGCCGTTGATGCGCACTCCGTTCAGGCCCAGGACGTGCAGCTCGAATCGGGTGCCCAAGTGCTTGATTGACGCGTGTGACCGCGATATCGTCGTTGTCCGTGACCCCACTTGCAGCGTGCACGCGCTGCTGCGGCCTATCGTCACTATCCGGTCGCGCTGCCCCAGGATTACCTTGCGCGTAGATGTCGCGCGACAGGTCTCACCCATCGCTGTTGTCTTCGACCTCTTCGCCGTCGGCAGAGTGGCTGGCTGTGTTGGTAAGGAAATGCTGCTTGACACCAGTGAAGTCATTGTTGCTAGCGTGTTTTTAGTGTAAGGTGGAAAGAGAAGAAGTTGCAGAACTAGGAAAGGAAAGAGTCGTTCTGGGAGAAAGCTGACAAAAGTCGGTGCGGAACCTCGCGCTTATCAGAAACGCGTAAAATTTTCAGACGCGCGTAAGCAAGCCCGCCAATGCCGGTATGACCACGTGAGTAAGGCTGCCCAATCGCTTAATGATAAAAAAAACAATCCTGTGTTTTCGATTCCGCCTGCTGACTGAGCATCGACATGCGATATTTTGCCCAAAGCAGCTCCACTGCGCAGCACATCACACAGCAGACGCATCGGCTTTTGGAAAAGGACCATATTGGCCATACCTCAAGGTGAATAATACGATACCGGTATACTGTTTACATTCTAAATGTGAGACATCGCTAGCAGCTCGGTAGTTACATTATAGAAGCTGTGCTGATACTCAGTGTTATACACTAGTGGCTGCTGATGTGGACGAAAGTCGATTGCTCATAGTCATGAGCAGATTTCAATCGCCATTGGACCTTGAACGGTCGTGTTTAGATCTCGAGTTAGGATTCCCGCTATGCAGTCAACTGTACACTGCCAATAGGTTTAGCAGCATCCTTCTTCGCTTATGGACTAAATGCCCGCAGCTTCTGGCGATTACTAATTGGGCTTCTCAGTAGGGCAACCATCCAGGTGGTGGGAGTAGACCCGAGTATTCACGCTTATCCAACCGCCTTTAGCAACAAAGACTCAGGAGGCACTGAGTGACTAGAAATCGCCCCTTATCAGACAGAGCCGACTCGTTTTGTAAACATACGCATCAACAACCATGCCCCAGCTAGAGGCTACTCTATAGCCAATAAATAACAAAGACTATACTTGGTTAATATGGACCATCACTAACTGCTGACGGCGGTAACATATAGCAACGGTACCCACCTATATTGCCATGCCTTTCATAGAATACTGAACCGAGTAGGTATCAGCAGATCTCTCAGAAAAAGCTCAAGAGGAAATGGCCTGGAGCTTCTCATTTAACTCCATACTCTCGACGAGGTTTTTGAACAGGGAGTTCTGTGCCAACAGGTTGGATGGAGTGTCAAACTCGGCGACCTTGCCCTGATCCATGACCAGTATCCGGTCGTTGTCCATGACGGTCCTGAGCCGGTGCGCAATGGTCAAGATTGTGCAGCCCTTGAATTCCTCACGGATAACCCGCTGCATGATCTGGTCGGTCTTTGTATCGATATTTGCCGTCGCCTCATCGAGAACCAAGATCTTGCGCTCCCAGAGCAGTGCGCGACACAAACTAACGAGCTGGCGCTGTCCGACGCTAAAGTTTTTCCCGTCATCCTCCACCCACTTGTCCAGACCTGTTCCTTCGACCCACGGGCCACTCTTATCGTCATCAATATCGCAAGTCTGTGTTGGCTTATCGACAAGATCTTCGATATGGCCCTTACGAATTGCAACCCAAATCTCGTCGCCAGTGAACTTGTTCAGCGGGTCCAGGTTCTCGCGAATGGTGCCAGCAAATAGAGCCGGATCCTGTGGAATGATGCTGATCTTGGAGCGAAGTTCCTGGAGACCAATTGTTGAAATGTCCACTCCGTCGATGAAGATAGAGCTACCTGCTGGCTCGATTAGGCGCAGTAGCGCGTATGTCAGCGACGACTTGCCAGCACCAGTGCGTCCAACGATACCAACTTTCTCCTTGCAGCCAACTGAAAACGAAATGTCATTCAGAACAGTGTCCAGATCCTCGCGATATCTCATGCTGTAATTCCTGAACTCGACAGTGCCATCGGTTGGCCAGCTCTGGAGTGACTGCGATTCCTCGATGGTCGTAGGTGCCTCGCGTGGAAGTCCAGTATAGACAAGGTATTTTGAAAGTAAAGGTATCTCCTGCTTGAGGTTATGGCCAGCATTAGAAACCTTCTTGGTACCTGTCAGCATAATCTCTACAAGCCGCATTACCATCTCAACCTCACCTGGCACAGATTTTATGCCTGATGTAAACGTTCGCCAAACCTGATACAGCAGTATAGCAGACTTAACTACCACCATGACTAGAACATCCAGAGTATATGTCGATTTTACTAGCAGATTGTTATGCAACACGATATTGCTGTAGTTTGCAATTCGAGAAGCACACACTTGCAGATGTATACCAAGGACTCCCTGGATACGCATTACCTCCTGGCCACCCGTAATTACCTTAATGGACGTTAAAGGTATATACTTGGAGGTGGAATAAAACACACCATTAAGCCTTTTATACGCCACACTGATCATCTGACTTGCTAGGAACGCTGCTGCAGCTGTAGGCAAAACGACAGTAAGCACCATGGGCATCCGCTGAACACCATGTATAATTGCATTCAAGGTGTAGAGGGCCCCTAGTACTTGCTGGCAGATCTGGTATGGAAGTGAATTACAGATCTTGTAGCGGGTGCTATTGAAGAGAATCACGATTTTTTCACTCGGGAGGCTCTTAAACTGCGACAATGGCATGTGGAGAAGTGTGCCAAGCAACTCAGTTCGAGTATGCTCCCGTAAACGTGGAGACCACAACCCTTCCTGAATCCTGCTACCAACCATATCTAATTGGAGCTGAAGCATGTTGGCCAAGGCGTTCATAAGCAGATACATTTGCAGCGACTGGGCCATGCTCGGCGTGTGTGACCAGGATACGCGTCTTGGCACTGATCACTCCACTGCCAACAAGCACATTTTCGATTAGATGCCGCTCGACATGTACATCAACCGCCGCCAGTAGGTCATCCAAAACATAGATGTCTGCGCGGGAGTAAATAGCACGGGCTAGTGCCAGCCGCACCTTCTGTCCGCCAGATAGGTTGATGCCACGCGGCCCGATCTCTGACAAATCTTGCGCCAGGAACAGCTTGACATCCTGGGCTAGTGCGCACGCCTTGACAACCTACCAGTAGAATTTCTCGTCAAACGCTTGACCGAACATCACATTTTCACGGAACGTCACATTCATGATCTATGGCTTCTGACTGACATACCCGATCCGACCATATGTGCACCCTGTGCCTAAAACCAGCGGCATCTCACTGCAAATAGCAGACAACAGGGACGACTTTCCGCTTCCGATTCTGCCGACAACAACTGCGAACTCACCAGTCTTGACACGCAATGTCGTTAGTGCAAGAGTGAACTTGTCAGGACCCCACTGGAATGCACACCTGTCGAGCTCCACTGCAGTATCGCCTACTTGAGCAGGGCGTTTCTGTTTCTGAACCGGTGTGTCAGGATCCTTTCCAAGTGTCCATAGCAAAGTAGCAGCAGTCAGTGATTCATCTGCGTAGCCATCACCAGACTATGTATTTCAAAATAATACGTACATCTAGGACATGATGGTATCGAACTCACTATTAGGAGTACTCGTTTTCAGCAGTAAAAACGATGATGAGGGGAATGAGGAGAGAAATAGGGTTTGGGTTGTCGCATCCCTTGACAACCCTTGCAAAAGATGGCTCAGGGAAATGCAGCCATGAATGCATAGACGTGGATCGGCAGTTTCCGAATACCTGGGCATTGTTCGGGTGGAAAGTGATGGCTGTTTGTTTCTCACTGCAGCCAAAAGGGCCGTGGCCATGTCGTGACAGAGTTTGGGTTGTCTGGGTATTATGTTCTTCACACTGTCCATGTACCTTAAGATATAAATGATTTGCTCGCCATGTCACAATAGCACAGGTACTATGTAGGTTAGCGCATGTGTATAAGTAGTAGTTCATATATATGGCGGGCAGCACCTAGGTGAATAAGCGGGGCGTCCACACTACGCTACATGTAAATCTACTCGGATTTGCCTCTACGCTCAGCACGCAAAGCAACAGATTGGCGCAGGAAGGACTATGAACTGCTAAGCCATCTGCTGTCCACAAAACAGGCTTGTTTGACAACCGCAAGCTGCATTTCTGCTGTGGGTCACGGGAATTCGGATGCCACAGCAGCTGCATTCAAACACTTTCGCACACTATGCCTTGCTCTCTACAATTGCTGCGGCTTTGGCTCAGAGATGAACCACAGTTTTCTATCCTAACGTCTTTAAAGGCGCACCAAACCAACCCCTTCTCTGCATATTTTCCGCACTCATTTTTCTATTACTCAACATGGCATCTACATCAGCTCAGCCAGGCGCGCTTTTTGTTAGAGAAGGCGACGACTTTGAATACCAGAGTGGTACTGCTGGTCAGGGATTCCGCACCACGGTGTACCGTCACCACGAGAACAACATGCGAGTTGTACTGTGTCGTGTTCCGAACCCGCTGTGTCGTCTTACTATTTGCGTGCCAACCATTGCCACAGACAACAAGGGTCTGCCGCACACACTCGAACACCTGATATTCTGTGGATCAGAAAGATATCCCAATCATGGAAGCCTAGATGCAATTGCTGGCTGTAATTTCTCGTATGGTGCATGTGGCTGTACCAATGCAGACCGCACATTCTACAAGGTTACAACTGCAGGCGAAGAGGCGATCATCAATATGCTACCGGTTTTCCTGGACCATGTTCTTCATCCTCTACTATCCGACGACCAGTTCGTAACTGAAGTCTACCATTTCGACGCTAATGGCAAGGAGCGAGGCGTCGTTTTCAGCGAGATAGTTATGCGCGAGAACAGTAGATTCGATTTGGTGATGTTTGCTTTGTACAAGTTGATGTATTCTGAGAAATCACCATACTCCTACAACTTTGGCGGCCTTACCAAGGATATTGCGACGCTGACAAACCAGGAGATCATCGACTACCATCGCAAATTCTACGATGCCAACAACATCACAGTTCTGCTGGTTGGATCTTTCAGCGACTCATTCGAGAGCGTTCTTCAGCAGCTACCTGCCGATTTGGTAACCAGTGGCGGCTGTGATTCACGCAAGCCTGTCGAGTGTCCTGAGCCTGTGGGAGATAGGTGGTCGGAGTACATCAGGTTCCCTTCGGCAAGTGCAGACACAGGGTCGTTTAAATTCGGGTGGCGTGGCCCGATGCCTAATGATGCTGTGGCCATTACAGCCTTGAGGATTCTGCTGAGATACCTGACTGAAGGTGCATCCAGTCCACTCAGGCAGCGATTTGTTGAACGTACAATGCCATTGTCTGGCTCACTGTATGCTGCCATAGGTATTGAAACTCCTTCACCAGTCACCATAACATTCAATGGCGTGCCGTATATCGACCCATGCAGCTCCTGTGCAGATTCTGAGACTCCGATGTTATTCTCTGAAGGCTATTTCGAGAGTCTGCTCATCCAAGAGCTCCAGCGACTATACGATTCCAAATTCGATGGAAATGCCGGTGCACTGAGTCAAGCTGCAAAGGAGTACCGCCAATCCTTCGCAATGAAGCTTGAGGGCAGCCCTCTCCAGAAACTAGAGACCACCCTGATTCGTGATGTCACTGCATCTCACTGGTCATCTAGCAGCGAGTTTCGTGTCGGGACATATGCTCGGGTGTTCGATGTCATCGATGAGCTTATTCAGAAGCCAGTTGATTTTTGGCTGGATCTGCTCAAGAGGTTCATCGACACACGTGTGTATTATGTAGCAGCAGTGCCGGATACAGAGCTGGGAAAGAAGCTCGAACAGGAGCGTCGCGATGTCGAGCAGAGGAATGCGCAGTCGATTTCTGACAAGGACAGGCATACACGGCGTATCGAGAGGGCAGTTGAGGCTAGCAAGCTGAGCATTCCAGATGAGCTGAAGCGCAGTATTCGTATCCCGGATGCACAGAAGATTTCCAGCCTGCCACATGTACATGAGGTTGTGGAGTTGGCAACACCGATCGGTCCTGCTGCTGTTGTTCAGCTAATCGAGCTTGAGACTGCGTTCCCTGCACTAAGCCTCAGCATCCCCCTCCCAGACCTGCCTGACAATCTCCGTCCCTACTTGGGTCTTTTCTGGGACCTTATACTAGCAACTGACCTCGCTATTCCGCCTGGAGTTGCCTACGATGGTGACATATCTGATACAGCCCGCCGTGTCAGCCGCGCTGAGTTTGATCGCCAACTAGCTGCCACCACTGTGTCCAAGTGGGCTTACATCGTGCCAAACACCGATATATTCTATGTGTATCTCAAGTCGACGCATGAGAATGTTGATGTAGCCAGCCATTTGCTTGTTCGGGCACTGCTGTTCGCTGATTTTACAGCCGAGAGTACCTTGGCTGCCGCACAAAAGCTCCTCAGCAACATCACTAGCCGAAAGCTACTCAGCAACAGCATGCTCAATGAGATAACATGGCATTTTAGCGCGCAGGATCCCACCAACCATTCCCGTTGGGTCAGTAATCAAATGAGCGCATTTGAACATGAGCGATTTCTACAGGGCGTCATCAAGTCTCTGGATTCTGGCGATACAAGGATTGTGGATCAGCTGAATGAGCTCCAGAGCTATATTGCCAATGGAACGGGAGGATTTTGGACATTCACGTTCTCCAGCGGCCAGCGCGAGAGAAACATGAGGTTCATAGACAAGCTGGCTCAAGACTGGCAGGACTGCTTTGGAAGATTCTCGGAGCAAGCGGCTGGCGGTATTTCCTCCCGCGATGGCGGTTTACCAGCCTATCCATTCCCATGTTTACGCCATTCCCGGTTCTCCAATATTCCACATCCACTGAACGTTCAGGTCATTATGCCAACTCTTCAAGCAGCTGTCGTGCGTATCTGCTGCGAAAGCTGTGTTTCATACCACCAACACCGGACAGGCCGTTCGACGAGCAGCTGGCGGATCTACCTAATATCGACTACTACGCACTTGAGATCTTGATCTCAATGATTCAGCGCACCGGCGGACCCTTGTTTAATGCGATTCGCAGCAAAGGCCTTGGATACGCACCCTCCCTCAGACAAGACATGTGGTCAAATATGCTCGACTTCAAAGTCTATGAGACTCGAGATGCATCTAAGGCCATTTTGGAAATACAAGCACTTGTGTCTGGTGTCGGCGAGCACTGGGACAAGTATATCACCGAGTTCGAGATTGCTATGGCCAAGTCAGAGATGGTGCGTAGGGCCACAGGTTCAGAGTGCTCCCCCACCTGCAAACACTTTATTGCAATGATAGCAGTATTCTCGGGTTTGCGTCGGCAAACCAGCACACTATTTGGAGAAGTGCCCACATCAGTGCGGTGAAGAATGCCGACCTGCGACGCGTGTATGACCTCTATCTGAAGAGGTTTGTGACCCCTGGTCATCCACTGCTTACGGTTGCTCTGACTCCTCCTGGCACTGAGATTTCTGCTGAGCTGGCAAGTTCGAGGTCAAGATGTTGGACGAGCTTTAATAAGCATAAAATCATAATAATGCTAAACGATGTTGGAGATAATTCGAAACCCCACTACATGGTAAATGAATTAGATGGCGAGGCACTGTGTTTATTCGGGACCCCTCCACCCATTAGTTTGCCAGAATATGTCTGGCGTGGAGAACTCGTGGCCAACCTTGGCGTTAAAACTGACTGATCTCATCTGGATTTCCTAGCCAGTCATGCCTGGCAAAAAAACTTGAACATATTGCGCATATCATCGCTGATCAGTTTCTCTGGTGCCATGTTCTCCAGCCTTGTTGGGACACCGCAACCCTGCTGAATGCATCTGCAACCTGCTGAGGAGAATATGCTCCACCAGTAACCGGAACGGCCTTGCCAAAGTATTCCTTTCGGTTCTCTATGATATACCTGACGACTGGCCCGTGTCTCTATCAGGGTCGACTTGCATGACAGGGCCGTCAAGGTCTCCAGAGTACCAGAACTCGACGGCACCGTCATCAGCTAGCTGTGCTCGTGTGAGGAAGTTCTGGAAATAGGCGGCCAGCAGGATCACGGTGGCGTTAATCGGCTGGCTTAGCAGATATTCCTGGACCCTGAACTTGCCGTCAAAGAAGGCAATGTCGCCGATTTCTCCGTTGGTCTCATGCTTGGCACTCCGACATGAGCTGAAAATTACGTAAGGCACGTTCTGCTTGACGCAGGCATCGACTAGGTTTTTCCCTTGCTGGTACTCGCGCTCTACGGGATCGTCGCTGTTCATTATAGCAGACTGGAAGAACTGCGTGACTCCAAACACAATATTGGCGCCACTGACGGCACTCATGACGGTGTTGATATCCTCGAGGTCGGCTCCACCAACTCTACAGAAGGGTACTCGTGCTTAGACGCTGGGCGTTGGCTGACGAAGTAGAGCGTGTCACAGCGCGGATGTGGTAGTTGGGCGACCCAGCCAGCGAGCGCAGGACGGAGGCACCTTGCTGACCGGTGGCGCCGAAAATAACAACAACTTCAGCTGAGCTTGACATGATAGTTTGATAGGGAGTAGTATGCTATGTGCGCTTGAGGCAGTTCTGAGGAGAAACACTGCAACCACCCTATTTATGTGGATCCCGGCCGAAGTGCTGATTTGTCATCATCTGCACACACAAGCAGCATCATGTGCGGCTCCTACATGCATTGTCGCATGCACAAGCTCCCGAGTCGAGTCTCACTGACTGTGTAGAGAACCGGGTCAATACAGAAAGTAAAGCATTTATTTGGCAACTGCCCAAGTGCATATGGCGTCTACTTGATACTGAAGGAAATGTCCCGGTTGTTTGCTTTGGCAAACTCTGCAA
>NW_024468455.1:0-16457 GCF_002104995.1 Linderina pennispora | reverse complement strand
TACACGGCTGGGACTGGCGATTGACGTTCTTTGCTGTCAGGATCGAATCTGTCGATGAGCGGCGGCGGTATGTCGGATTGCCGTCTTCGAGGAAGGTTAGATCCGTCAAATATAGGCCCATGAACGGCAGCAGTGGTGGCTGCGAGCGACGCAAAAGATCCCGGTAGTTGGCGTAGTTTCGGTCAGGATCGGTCGCTTCATGCAGCCTCTTGCTCAGCACATCGAATTTTTTGGGCAGGAGCGCCCACGTACTCTTCAGTCGCATCACTGCAGCACAGAATATGGCAGCCTTGATTGCCATGACCGCGTCGTAGTTCTTCAGCGCCAGGCACTGTGTTCCAAGCTGGATAAAGTATTTGAGTGCCCGACACCGCCGCTCTGTGGTGGTCCGACAGAATCACAGCAGAAGCCCATCGCGAAATCTGCGTCGACCATTTTGTCATCTGCCGCACGTTGACGGCTAGCGACGTTTCACCATGGCTAAACTCCTTGTTAACCAGCTCCATCGGCTGGATCTGGCAAAAGCACGAGCTCTCGATGATCGTTAGCTGGCATGCTACATCCATCGGCGACACCTGCAGGATATTGGAAGACCGGTACGCCTCCACAGACAGATCCTCTCCAACTGTAGCCATCAGAAGCTCAGAGATACCAAGCACCGGGTCGGCCTCTTGCTGCTTCAGTTGGGTGCTCGGGGTTTGACTCAGTCAGAGTGCTGGTCAATGACCCTTGGTGACTGGGCACGGTGCATCGCCACACCACCGGGAACTGTCCGCTTATTGTTGCTGCTCTTGTGGTGTGTAAACAGCCTCGTCAGCAGGCGCTTGCGCTTGCTTCTGCAGCAACTCGAGTCGACAGCCGACAAAAGCTCGCCGTTGCTATATCCCCTATCCGTGTCCTCAGCATATGATAGCTGTGGCTGCTCCGGTGGCGTCTGTGAAATACTAGTCTCACGAGTCGGCACAGGTACTGCCAGCGATCGCATCGACTTGATACCTGGCGCCTCATCCCGGTACAGTTCGTTGATACGACACATGAGCTTTAGACACTCGCGCTGTGGCAGTGGATACCTGGAGTTGCGTTTCTCAGATGCCAAGAGTCGCATCAGAATCGGCAAGCACGACGGATCTTGCTCATGGCACCAGGCATGGCTGAGCCAGTACTTGATTGCCTGGAGGACCTTGTGCTGGATCGGCCTTAAGGTGCGCTCTCTCCATGCCCGTAGCACTGACACTGACTCGGTTTCTGGCGGTGGCAGATGTGCCCGCATAGCCAATGCCTCTGCCAGTCCCCTCGGCGATGCGAACAGTCGGAACCCGATAAAGAAAACACGCATAAACTCCATGTTGTTTTCAGGCTGCGTTAGATAGATAACCAATGCGCGCCATGTTCCGTACGTCACTTGGCCTGCGTCGTTGAATATCAAGTCGCTGGCATTGTACATCTCAGAGTACAGGTTTGTCGGCTGTGGTTCTCGCTGGTCCAGCTGAGGCGAATATGGATACTTGAACATGTTGGAGACTTTGCATTCACGCCAGGCACGCTTTGCATTCACCAATGATTGCTTTTGCGTGTGGTCGCTTTCATTAGCTGGCGACATCAGTGTTTTCTCGATGGGCACTGGCCTGTAGTCATCAATCTGGTCGACCGTGCTGCCGTGGTTGAAATAGAATGCCATGGTCACTATCAAAGATTACGACCAGAAAAAGAATAGAAAATATATGAAATGTGAAAGAAAAGGCGACCTACTAAAGCCCAGTGAAGCATGTGCCTGTAGACCCTCTAAAAAGAACGTGGCTCCGTGTTAGTAAGCAAGCAAGATAATCGGCCGGCGATGACAATACGGACAGATGTAAATACAGCAGCAATACCTGCGAATAAGCAGGGGATAGGTTCATACAGTGCAGTTTTTCGGGAATTTGTATCGGAGCTCAGTGAAGCTCGGCCGACAGTATGTAGGGCTTGGCCGACATTATATAGGGGAGCCGAGTCCTTAGCCTGCCAGTAATACACATTGTAAATATTCACACAACCTGATTCTGAAATCACGCTACTTTCTTTTTTTCCTTCTTTGGATTACAAATTCCTACAGGTTTTATGGCCCCTCACATCTCGATGACTGGATATTTAAATATTTGCAAGGTGACAGAAAGCCTTTCGGGGGATGCTGTTGGTCACAATTTCCCGTCGGTGCTGTTGAGAGCACCAGCTCCAGTGGACAAAAGATGTGTGGCAGACTCGACTGTTGCACAAATGCGGAATCTTGGCTCGTACGGCTGCGGAATCTCAGTTCACACGATCTGCCAAGTGCTGCGCAGTATTGTTGCAGCGCTTTCCTAAACAAGCAGGCTGCATGTGAAATCAGGTCTATGGGTATCACCAATATTACACATGGCCCTCTTATGCTGGTCCAGCCATCAGTAATATCATTATGCGAAGCATATGGACATTCATCCACGCTTGCTTGCCATTGTTGCCGAATATCTACTGTCTATATAAAAGTGTCTGCTGGGCCAGCATTAATGCTAACGCAGTCCATGCATCCAACCACTGGTTGTATACGATTCCTCACCAGAAATTAGTTTATTAGCTTGACATATAACATATTCAATGCGACTTGTACTGGAACACAAATGATACATCCTTGCCCATGCATGAGCGCAATAGCTGGTCTTGTAGCTTGGGTGCATCGGTTTGGCCGAAATGCTCCCATGAATTGTGGTCCGCAAAGTCCATATTCTCTGACGCCTTGATCGCCTGCCTTCCATGTACGCATCTCCGGCACTTGAACTGGTCATGCGTATCACACATAGTCTCGCCACGCAGCCTGGCCTTGAACAGCTGGCGCATCTGGTCACGCGAAAAGTGCCGGTCAACGTTCTCCTGCTCATCCACGACACAGGTGGCCAGCGACGTCTTGTATGCCTGCCGCTGGAAAATCTTCTCTTCGACTGTGCCGGTAGTAGCCATGGTATAAATATAGCAAGTCTTCTTTTGCCCATCGCGCCAGATTCGCCCGCACGCCTGAAGATTGTCTGCCGGGTTGAAGCTGCTGTCAAACAAGACCAGCCGGTTGGCACCGACCAGGTTGATTCCGCAGCCGCCCGCCTTGGACGAAAGCAAGAAGACGAAAGCAGGGTCATTTGGGTTGTTGAACTGGTCAACAATCTGCTGCCGCTTAGGGATCGTCATAGAGCCGTCGAGGCGGTAGTAGCCGAACCCGCGCCCCTTGCACAGTTCCTCAAACAGGTTTAGTGTCTGCGTGTAGTTTGAAATCAGCACAATCTTGTCCTTCTCGCGCCCCCGACTAATCTGCTGCAACATACGGTCGAGCAACGCCATTTTGCTGGACCACCTGGGATGGAACGGCTGGTTGGCCGAAGAGCTGTCGCCTTGCTGCATCATCTGCATTCCGCGGATCGCTGCACCACGTCGCCCAATACCACCACTCCTGGACACGGGTTGCAATCTGTCGGTGAAATACTCCTTGGGTGTCACCGCCTGGTATCCCTGGACATGCTTAGTGATATCAATCAGGCTTGGGTGGTTACATAGTTTGCCTAGATTGATGATTGTCTGCAGCGCGCATTTGCCACCTTCACCAATCGCAGCGCGCGCCTCCTTTGACTTCAGGAACAGCTCGTACAGATCGGTCTGCAGCTCAGTCAGTGGACAGAACACAACGTGCTCGTATTTGACTGGAAGGTACTTGGACAGCAGGTCGTTGGTGCGACGGATGATGACCTTGCTGGCAATGGCATTGAGCTCAGCCAGCATTTCGTCGCCTCTCTTCTGCTCGCTGTCGGTGGCAAGGGCGTCGCGCCCACGCAGAATGGGCAGCTCGTACTTTTTGCGGAACTCTTGTGTCGAGCCCAGCAGCCCTGGGTTGGTGAAATTGAGCAGCGAAAAATACTCGGACAGGTCGTTCTGGATAGGGGTGCCCGACAAAATCACACGCCTCTCGACCTTGAGCGAATCCAGCGCCTGGAATGTCTGCGAAGCCGAGTTCTTGAGCCTGTGCCCCTCATCACACAGCAGCAAGCCGATGGGGCCCCTGGACAGCACATTAATGTATGTGCGCAGGGTCTCGTACGAGATAATCAGAACCGGGTGGATGATCATGCGGCCACGCGCGCCGATAAACTGCTCCAGACTGCGGGTGACCTTCTCCTTCGTGCCTTTGTTATCGCAAGCCAGCGGCGCAATCTTGGTCGACCCGAGCCACTTTACAATCTCGTTAGCCCAGTTCTTGACCAAGCTGCTTGGGCACGCAACCACGCACTTTTCGATCGTTGGCTTTCCAGGCGTCGGTGACTGCTGCAGCAGCGTCCACAGCAGTGCGATGCACTGCAGAGTCTTGCCAAGACCCATCTCGTCGGCCATGATACACCCGAACGCGTTCTTGTAGATGCGTCCAGTTGTGCAGTTGAACAGGAACTTCACTCCCTCAACTTGGTGCGGACGCAGCTTACGGCCCAGCGCTGGGTCAACTACCACCGGCACTTCCTTTAACGCTGCACTGCTT
This sequence comes from Linderina pennispora, assembly GCF_002104995.1. Classification (NCBI taxonomy): domain Eukaryota; kingdom Fungi; phylum Kickxellomycota; class Kickxellomycetes; order Kickxellales; family Kickxellaceae; genus Linderina; species Linderina pennispora. Next base: position 11,932 of record NW_024468455.1, on the reverse strand, counting down.
TCGCCGCCTTCACCCAAAAGGCTCTTCAGTGACTTGTTACGGTTTGCAATCGGCACAAGCGTTGCCGCACTGTCCCCTGATTGCGACGACGTTGAAGACTGCTGTGATTCTGCTCCATCGGCCCCAGTCCCCGGTCTATATAGCACTACGGCATCTTCTGTGTCGGCGCTGTATCGCGGGCCACGTGGCACTACCTTCCTGCGTCTGACACCCAGCGAGCCCCGGCCCATACTAAATCTGGTATTTTGCTGGTCACACATGCTGTTACCCGCAGCATCTTCTTGGTCGGCTGACACGGGCCGAATAGCCTTGGGTGGTCTGAACGGTTTGAAAAGCTTCCTCGACATGCCGTTATAGTTCACCCCCGGTATACAGTCGTCCTCCTTGGCTGTCTCACCGCCGTCATCTTCCCCACTGTTGCTCTCTGACACTCGCCTGCGCTTGCTGGGCAACAGGTGGTTGGTAGACGATGCGACTGCGGATTTGCGCACAGAAAAGACGCGCTTCAACGATCGTGCTGGGTGCTTTGCCGTCGCTTCACCGGCAGGCTTACTTCTTGACGGCGACACAAATGGCCTGAACAGACGCCGGTTTGGAATCTGCTGCACAGCGGCTGGCATGCCTGAAAGCATTTGAATGTTGTGAGCTAGGTAGCAAAGGCCACAAGAATTGAACGGAAGCTGTACAATGGAAAAGCAGAATTTGGGGTCAAATCGAGAAGGCACCGAGGAGGAATGTTTATTAGAGGGTAGAGTTGGTGCTGGCCGAGCTGTGCTGTTGTTGGAGCCCAGCAGCTAGAAAAGGAGGACCTGAGGCTGGCTGCGCGTTTTTCGGGCTGTTGATCGCCAGATCCGATCCTGATCCGGAGCGAGTGGGTTCATTAGAAGGCGGAGCTGGCAATTGCATGCTGGAAATACGAAAACACTGCTCATTTATTCCGTCTAATTGATAAAGCACTTTCTTGCTTTACTCCTCGTTGAGTGTGATAGTTAGGTCGCCTGTGGTCTGGTCGACGCACACAGACACCCTGGACATGTCCCGGACCGTATAGTCGGCACCGGCCTCCTTGAGCTGCGCTTCCGAGAGCAGCGTCCGGATACCAATGACGGTGGCACCCGAATCATGGCCGGCCTTGGTGCCTGCATGCGCGTCCTCAAATACGATGCAGTCCTTGGCATTGAACCCTAGGTCCTTGGCGGCGCGAATGTATCCCTCGGGATGGGGTTTTCCATTGGTAATGTCGAGCGGCGTAATAAACACACTGGGGATGGGCAGCTGCAAGCGCCTCATGCGCGGGTGCGCCAGAAGTGGCAGGCCGGAGGTGAAAATCGACCAGCGCTCGGCCGGCAGCGACGCCAGCAGCTCTGACGCACCTGGAATTACCCTCACCCCGTCGAGAATCTCAGCAGCCTCCTTCTCGAGCTCCAGTGCCTTCTCAACCGTGTGCATCTCGGTAGGATAGAACTTCTTCAGCACCTCCTGTGTCGGCACCCCATGGCAATGGGCAAGGATGGGCGCCGGGTCAATGTTGTATTTAGCGGCGTGCTTTGTGTATATCTTCTCTGTAACCTCCAGGGTGCTGATCAGGGTGCCGTCGAGATCAAAGATGAGCCCCTTGGCTTTGAGCGTTGCAGTTTTGGCTGGCATGGTGCTGTGAGAGGGCGCCTAGAAATAAGAGATATAGACTGAGGAGCCAAGCACAAACAGCTGAAGGAGACGAGAGTGTGGCAGAGGCTACTCCGAGAGGCTGTCTTTACTGGGCAGACCGGACCTGAGGACAAGGGGTTTGTAAAAGTCCAACTGTGGACCACTCAATGTTGCACGTGATGTGTGTTGGTCAGGACTGTGCCAACAACCAAGGCCTGTGCAAACATGCACACTCAAAGCTTAAACGAGCAATGGTCTGCCGATAATCGGCAAGAGACGGTGCTCAGATAATATTTTTAGCACACACGGCTGATCCACAGAAAATGGCCGATGAACACCGAGCCCGGGGAAATCTTTCTTCGCTACACGTCACTGCAAGACTCGTTTTGACATAGGAGAATTTAACTAAATACACAACAGGGTAGCGATAAAGACGATATGGAAGCAATGGCCTGGCATTGCTAGTTACCGCTGCCGCCGCCGCTGTCACCGCCACCACCACCACCACCACCGCCGCAATCGCCACCACCACCGCTATGGCCTCCACCACAATCGCCGCCGTGATCACCATGGTGGTGTCCACCACCCGAGGTGTACCACCCGTGCTGGCTATTGGAATGGCCGCTGCCGTCGCTGCCGTAAAACCCGTCAATGAACCAGGCATTCGTCGTATTGGGCGAGTGATTGGCGCCTTTTTGCTGGCGCTGATCGTTGAGCGATTGTCTGGTAAGGTTCCACGTTAGCAGTGTAAGCTGTGTAAATGACTCGCTAGCGCCTCTGGTGAATTCCAGCACCCCAAGCGTCTCTTCAAACGGCCCGTTGTTTGTGAATGTCGCGGCGTTGCTGCCACCCTTGGCGCGTAGGTCCCAGTACCGGCCCTGCGATGTCACGTGCCATTTGAATTTCTGCTGCGACTCATCGGTGAATTTCCATGGCAGACTGCTGACACGGCGCGTTGAGACGAATGTCTGCGCGCCAGCGTTTATCTTTGCCGTCACGCCCTCGAAGCCGTTGACATTGGCGATCATGGTCGCTTTGCTGCCGTGCATGTCTAGCCCTCTGCTGATGTGCAGTCTGTCTCTATCACGGTAGAGCGTATACGCCAGCCCCAGGATCTCACTGGGTTTTGATGCGGCTGGGCCAGTGGCGGCTCCTTCATACACGTAGATGGTGAGCCCACCATCGTTGCTTTTAGCGATTGTCAGTTTCCTTGTTAGTGGCATCAGGAGGATGTGTGCACATATAAAGCGTTTGGATAATAGAGCAGAATTAAACCGAACTGAAGAAAAGGAGAGACGGGGAGGCTGCTATGTCGCTGGCTACCTGTTGATAAGGGCACGGCTCCATGGCGTGTTCATGTGCGCCGGACGGGGAGCCCAGAACCATCCTAAAGAAGGCAAAAAGAGAACAACTGAGCGCATTCTCTCTGCGCTTCGCTCGAAGATCGTCATGTGAAGAAAACTCGGGAGCGCCAAGGACATCTCATGCAAGTTTTATTTGGCCCGCAGTTGTCAGTACACTCTTAAAAACAGGTGCGAAGCAACGGAAAACGCTGGCCAAAGGCCCCCATTGGAACGAAACTGCAAGCCGTAGAACGGAGATCTACAAGGAAGCATCCGAATATCTCTTTGCCGATGTTACCTTCAATCCAGGATTGGGGGTGCGTGGTTTTTTCTTTGTCGACGCGTTTCGATATGCACATTTATGTACGAGGCTCGCCCATGTAGGTCATTTGCTTGGTGCATCGAAACTAGGACTCACACGCATACCTATTGCTGCACTCTGCTGTGTGTCGCAGATCTAATTTTGGATTCTCATGAATATCACCAGCACTGTCTGCATATTCGCGGAGAAGCACTTGGGGAGAGGGGCAGTGCATTGATTTCTACTACAAGCTGGTGCAGACATTAAAAATACACACACCAGCTGTTCACTACTGGTTCCAATCAAGCTTTCCTCACCGCCATTGGTCACACGGAAAGGTTGAATTCGTGCTAGCGACGTATCTGCGGCACTGCACTTTTGAAACATCATTACTAGTCAGCATACAGTCTGCCATTAGTTATTTATCTGACCTACATGATACAGGCTGAGCCACCAATAAAATATCGTGCCATGATAGATACATCTGGGATGCCAACTGGACCACTTTCCTCTGAGTCATGGTGGAATGTCGGGCTGTATATAGTCTGACAAGCATGCTTATTTACATTTGTCACTCAGCAGCCTGCTCCAAACAACAACCCCATCATCACTCCAATCATCAACACAACTCTCATTTTCATGCTTTCCACCGCTACTCCGACCGCTGTTTTCGCTGCTCTTGCGACATTTGCACTTCCGTCTAGAGCTACGCCTGTTGCTGATCCTAGTGTCGCAGCCGTGCACCACAACGCTCCAGCTACTGCTCAGCCGAAGCCCACCAAGCGCTGCGGTGCAAGCGGTGGCGGCTGGGGCGTCCCGTTCACCAGTGCATTCAACAACAACGTTGGCTGTGCCTGCAGCCACTGCAGCTCTAATGAGAACGCCTTGTATACCAGCAATTCCAATGCATGCCAGGCGTGCGACAACGTGCATGGCAATAACAATGCCTTTACCAGCTTCCGCAAGCGCTGCGGGTGTGGTGATGTTGGGTACTGCGTGTGTGCTAGCTGGCCATGGTATAGCGGATATAAGTATCCCTGCTATTTGTACTAGGTGACTCCCATGCATATGAACATGTTCCCTTCAGCATGGCTGGTCATATCAGCTTATAGGAGCCATGGTTACAAGGTGTAGGACTAAATTTTGCTCACATTTTGATTGACAATGAAATTGTTATTCTAAAACAAAGCTGCTAGGAATTGGAGTGATGGGGAGTCTTGAATACAGATGTGGAATCCAGGATCTCAAATCTCCGTTAGAGAATAAGTATACGAGAAACTCTCATCCACGAAGATGCGCGAAAAGTACACAACCCCTCATCCACTTACATGCAGTCAATACAGTGCGTGTATATTAGGAAACTTCCTTTACTTGATCTGCAGGAACTCGAGTCCTTGCGGCTTCTCACGTCGAAGCAGTTCTACTAAACGACGGCACAGTATGTTGTCCGGCTGATGCACATGCTAGGCGTGCGAATAAAGACTCCGGCATTTTGCATGGCATTTTGGGAGGCGGTGTCTGGAGATGGTGGGATTGCCGGGCACGCAGTGGAGAGACGGGAGAATACAACCATGTCCTTGACCTATTTTTGACTAATCACTATGCGTTTTGGAGAATACCGGTTTGGTTCGTGAAATTAGAATGCATATTTGAGCCACCCATGCAGTCCGTGTATTCTCCTCTACGGGTTAGCGGAGGCTTCTTGAGCAATCCTCCCCAAAACAGCCCTAGCATTGCTGCTAGCTGCCAAGTCTAAAAGGCACACTTTGCGTGTATGACAATGAATATGCTGCTCAGACGAACGACCTGGGCTACCAGGCGCTATTTCTGGAGGGTTTTATGCGAGAAGGCTGTGGCTGTGGGAGCATGGGGGTTTGTGGCGGTTGCCTTCTAGGGGAGGGAGATGCAATTAAGGATGGGGATGCGGGTCTGGCTCATATGGCTGACGCTGGTTGCATGCGGTGAGGTAGCATGTCGCACTATAGCCGGAGGATAGTGACACCGAGTCACATCTGTCTAGCAGCCAATACTGGCGTACAATGCACTGCATGCAGCATTCTGGATAGAAGATAAATAGTATACTGGCGGTATTAGCATCAATGTAGTGGTGTTTCAATCACAAGGCACATCAAATTAACGCACAGAATATGAATTGGCCCGTATATGAGGTTGGATGAGGGGACGACGAGGGAGGGGGCGGTGTCCTGAGTATTCGCGAATGGAGATTACAATGCAGGCAGAGGGCCGCCTCTTATCTCAGGCCTTGTAATCATAATACCAGCCTCCTTTTTTCTTTTTTTTTTTCTTCCTCCACTCCACCCATCCTGTGAAGGGGGGTTTGTCCATTGTAAATGGGCATTGTTTTGGAAAAAGAGTTCCCAGAGCTGTGCGACACCAAAGCTGAAGTAGTATGCAGTGACTTTTTTTAAAACACTTTATCTCTGCTCGCCATATAGCGTTTAGTTGTCCAATGTTTCCCCGCCCTTGACTCCCTTCCGCCTAGCTCTCCCCTCGACCGGCTTTCCATACTTTTAGTTTTTCTTCCTCTTCTTGTTCTGCGTATATCCACTGCACCTGGCCATCTTATTGCACATATCACATTACTGTCTAATATTTCACTAACCTAGCCTTCATTTTCTATTCACCATATAATTCAAAAGAGAAGGGGTTCCTTCAGTAAGTATGAACAAGGGCGCTTTGGGAATCAAAATAAAGGCGGCGGGCACGCAGGGAATATCAATTGCAGGCCGTGGTAGCACCCAGCATAGCAACAAGCGTAGACACAGCGACACGCTCACCATAGCCGGTTCAGCGCACAGCAACAAGAGGGCTAAGCAGGGGTATCGGCAGATCACCGGCAGCGCCTTCAACGGCAGCAGTAAGGCGATCGGCAAGCGGCAGCATCAGGCATGGCAGAAACGCAAGCAGTCTAACATCTCTCGGCAGACAGTGCAGCAGCGCATCCGGCAAGCGGAGCAGCCCCTGGAGACGTTTGCCGAGCGTCTGCCAACGATTGCCGAGGTGGGCGCGACGGCTATGCAGCGGCGCAGCTTCTTTGGGCAGCAAATGGAGGACGCCTACAAGGAGGCACTGCGGTCAGTGCTAGGACTGGAAATGCAGAGCCTGGCGCGGGAAATGGGGATGGAGGCGACAGTTGAGATCCGCAGAGCAAGCCACCGGATGAACACGGAGCAGGCGGGTGACACGCCCGGAGCACCAGTAGTGCGAGTTGGTGTGGGAAGCACACCGGGCGACAATCTGACGGCTGTCGGGGCGCCGCCATGTATTGGCTCCCACGATCTGGTGCCGGTGCTCGTTTCGCAGCCGGGCATGACTGCAGGCGGCCTGGTTCGGCCAATGCCTGTGGACCTGCCGCCAATACCATCGGCCATGCTGCCGTTGCCACTCATTCCCCCAGTGCCACATGCAGTTCCTGCTGCACAACCGCAAGAACCGCCCCAGGAACCGCCCCAGGAACCACCACAGGAACCACCACAGGAACCAGCCCAGCCACAATATCTGCCAGTATATCGCCGGCAGCCGCCAGCAGTCAAGCGCAGCAGCATTTCGAACCGGCTTGGTCCGCAGCCATTGCGTCTAGCGGCTCGTGGTACCATGGATCCGCAGGGCTGGCGGGCCAGGGAACAGAATTCGCAGTGGGGTGCAGAAAAAGGGCAGTATTAGGGACCGACTCGGGCCAATACCGTCGCCAAGGCCAAGTCAGAATCTGTGGGCGACACAACGAATCCAGGCAAATGCAGTGCAGGTAGCTGAACTGCCAGTGGCGAAAGAGACAAGGTCAGGTAGAGTGAATTCGCCAGTCAAAGAATGCAAGGCGGCTAGAGAAAAGTTGCCGGCCAAGGAGCAAAAACAGGCCAAAAGTGAGGTCCTGGTGGCTAAGCAGCAACAGGTTGTCGGAGAAGCTCAGCCATCAAGAACCAAGCCAGCCAGGGCTGAATCGACAGCGCGGGAGGAGCATGTTTTGGAGAGAAGAGCGGTAGCCAGAGGGCCAGAGGAGCCACAAAGAGAGGCACGACAGGCGGCCGACAAATCAGCAGTTGCAGCAAGACAAGCGCGGAAGTTGAGCGTGGCAAACACAGGACCCATGGCACGGCAATGGAATCCCAGCAGAAACCGGACACCTGCAGAGCCCCGGCGATCAGCAATGCGTGCACTCCGGCATAGAAGCCCATTCAGAGCAGACAGGGAACTGCGGCATAGAAACCCATTCAGAGCGGAAAGGGAGCCTCGGCATAGAAGCCCTTTCACAACCAACAAAGAGCCCGGGCCAGGACCCAGGAGCCGGTCACCAGCGAACCGGAATATCAGGCGACAAGTTGCGAAATCCACACAGCCACTGCCGACGATCGCGGATATCAGGCGCTGCAAGAACCTCCTGCCGGCGACCTGCGGCCCAAGGAGCAGGTGGCAGAGAAGCCAGTGCCATTGCCCAAGGAGTTTGCGGTGACGGCCGAGAGCCTGCCGGACATGGACGAGGATCTGGAGGAGCTCTGGCATATGCCGATGGAGCCGCCGGTGGAGCGGCCAAAGCACAGGCGCGCCAAGACACCGCCCATGGACGACTACGACCCACCCAGGTTCGATGCGCCGCGACGGGTTCTGGCGCCACTGACGCCGCCCGATGACCGGTCGATGTCGCCGGAGTACAGTAGACAGCGGCAGTATTGGCAGCAGGGAAGGGCGGTTAGCAGACACGGGCGCAGCAGGTATGATAGGCGGCCGCAAAGTGCGTGTGGGGACCAGGAGATGAGGCAGCAGAGGTCGCCGCGCATGCGGACCGCTGGCGTTGTGCCACGACCGGTGATTGTTGTCTCGCGGCCGCTGGAGGCAGGACGCATGGATCCGGTTACTCCCACGTCGCCAGAGCTGCCCATGTTCAGCCGGCGGCCGACGGTGGACCTGGAGGACATGATCGACTACGGCGATGACTCGGACGATACCTGAGTCTGTAGCAAGGCCATAACCTTCTTTCTTCGTAGATACCAAAAAGCCAAAAGCACAAAATCGATTTATATGTTAAAAATTACCCTTCAAAGCACCTGGCGGACCTTCTCCTGCGCCTTGAGCAAGTCGCTCTGCAGGCCTGGTTCTTGGCAACATTCGCCTGGACAATGTACTGGCTTGATGACCTCATCCACATACATAGTCGGCACATCCTCACCGGCGCTGGCAAGCCAGGCCCCGGCCAGATACACGACCTCGCGCACCAGCATCTCAGCCAGGCTCGGGTCGCCAGCCAATCTGCGATGCACGCGCACCAGCGACTCAAACACCGCCTGGTACGGCACGCCCGCCAACACCAGAGAGTCGCAGATATAGCCCGGCACATACTCCGCCGGCCGCTCGTTCGCCAGCCTAACCAGAACCGCGACAAGCCCATTCACCGGCACTGCACTAGACGAGCAGCAGGCGGGGGACCAGCTCCGAGATCTTTGCAGCCACGGCCATCAGCCCGGTGCGCAGCGGGTCGGACAATGTGCTCCGCAAAAGCTCCTCCCAGACCTCGGCGACCTGCTCCGGGTCATCATGACACGAGACCTTGAAGATCAGCAGCTTGGCCTCGGGCAGCTGCAGGGGCTCGGCAAAGTCCTGGTACAAGGCACTGACGTCATACAGCTGCCGGTCCAGTCTCTTGGCCACCTCCGTGTGGCTTTGTGCCAGACGCTGCAGCTCCATCTGCGTCTGGGCAACCTCCAGCATGTCTTCGGTCTCGCGCAAAACACGCGCGAGCTGGTCGGAGGCCTCGTCGTCCTTTCCATCTGGTCAATGGCAATCTTCACATTGCTGATAGCCAACGACAGGTACTCGATGCGTCTAGCCAGCTTTAGATCGCCGGGCTGACACGCCAAGTCGCGCTGCACCACGGCGCCATGGCAAACCGGCCCTCGTGCACGTACAGGTGCCAGAGCATGTCGCGCTGGTCGGCCACCGCGAAATACTCCTCCAGCAGCGGTCCACCCAGTTCATACAAGGTGGTGGTCTGGCCGCGGTCCAGCAGCCAGTCGTACAGGCGGAAGCAGAACAACGCGTCGTCGTAGGCAAAAGGCGCAGCATGGAGACATTGGCGGTCTCGGCAAGATCATCCAGAACCAATTGGTAGCACGAGGTGCGGAACTCGTACAGTTCTTGGCGCTTGTCGTTGGCAGGCGCCCGGTCGCGCCAGAACGCCAGGGCCTGGTCTTTCGGGTCCACGCCCTTGGCGCACATCAATGCCAAATCGACGGCCTGCGCACGCATATCGAGCTTGACAAACCGTCCAAACACATACCGGACATTGTCCAGAACCAAAGTGCCCGAGATATCGCGCAAAAGCTCCAACGCATTATTAGCCAGCTCGCGCTGCTCTGCCGGCTCGCTCGCCTCCGACGCCAGATTCAGCAGCTCCATGGCCTTGTATAGGGAGACGTCCTGGGCAGAGAAGATGCTGGCGCAGCGCAAGCGCAGTGCATCGCTGATGCTGGCGATGCTGGAATGCTGCTTGATCTGGGCATTGATCACTGCCACAATCAATGCACGGCACGCCTCCCGGCCGCCCTTGGTGCACACCAGGGTGTGGAACTTCAGGTTGCTGAGCTCCGAGCGCTTTTCGGAGCTCATGGCCTCGGCGCTAATCCTCGGCAGATCAAAAGTCCTGGATCAGGCTCAAAAGCGAGATGGTCTCGATGGCCAGCACCACCAGATCATACAGGGACGCCAGGGACTGGGCCTCGGCTTGCCAGCACGCACTGACATTGCCCTCGGGCGTCTGCTGCAGGGACTCGGCCAGCTGGTTGATCTGATCCGGGACGAACCGCTGGTTGGTGGTCAGGAAATGTTGCAGGCCTCTGTAGTCTTTGCTGCACGCCCAGAAGCCGCGCAGCGCCAATGCCGATTTCCACATGGTGCTTGTTCATGGCATCCTTCCGCAGGACTGTGGCCAGCTCCTGCCACACGGGCTGCAGGATGCGCGAGACATAGATCACCAGCCCGTCGTGGCGCCCGCTCAGCTCGATTTTGCGCTGCGCTGCGGCTGTTCCGACAATGGAACTGTTGGAGCCGTGGGGGTTTCAAACAAGAGCTTCGTTTCGGCGTAGCGCGGGATGCCGCCAAACTCGAACAGCATACGACGCGCTGCAGTCACGGCCTGGGCGCTGGTCTGTGTGAAATCGTCAGTGCACAGAATGGTAAAGCACATGGCGCAGACCTCGGCCAGACCAAACGCATCAACGAAACTGCTTCAGCTGCGCCTCGGGCAGCGCCGGCTGCGTAATCAGCGCCCGGAACATATCTACGGGCCGCTGCTTCGCCAGCACGCTGACGCCAGCATTGGTGAGCACCGCGAAATGACGCGTTGGGATGCCCGAGACCGTGGCCAGATCATTCGTGTTTTCGTCGCCCGCCAGCTCGGCCATCGCCCATGTGCGGCCCTCGATCCGCGACTCGGCCGCAAACTCGCACAGAATCTGCCGTGGCTGCGTCACCTGGCGCCGCAACGCCAAAGCGCAGTCCGGCGCCCCGGCCAGGATCGCGTCGTGGTCGTCGTTGAGCTCGTGGGCTAAAAGAACCGTCCCGTGGCTATACAATGAGCAGTGCACAGAAAGCGTGGGCGCCCGCAGATGCGGTAGCTGCATGGCCACTGGCCGGCTGTCGGGCGGCAGCCGCACGTGCACCAGATCAAACACCGCGGGCATCTGCACATTTGCGCTGTACCACTGCACGCGCGGCAGCGTCGAAAAGTACAGCCGTGAGCCACCGGCCGTCACCGCCACCAGATGGATGGCGCGCGACTCGCTGGTAGGAATCACGTGCATCGACACCACCTCCAGCTCGCGGCCCTCGTTGATCTGTGGCACAGCAGCGCCGCTGCATTGCCCACCGTCTTGTGGTGGTGCGCCAGCACAAACTCCCCGCCATTATGGCCCAGCCAGAACACCTTGATTGACGCGTCCTGCAGCAGCACATACAATAGATGCCGCTCATTGTCCACCGCCATGCTGAGCGCCGGCTTCTCGTGGTGCATGTGCCAGAACGATGGCAGGAAATATGACCCCACGCTGGCCGTCAGATTGACCTTCTTCGAGCGCCGCCGCAGCCAGCTGTCCTCGGCCTGGTACTCGAACTCGTACAGCCCGCCGTCATTGCCTGCCATGAAATCCGCCCTGCCTCTGTGCCCACCATGCTGGTCATCGCCACGCTGTCGGCCGGCACGCTAATCTGCGTCGCAAACAGCGATACGGAGCCGCCGCGTCCCGCTTCCTCGTATTTAATGCCCAGCAGAAACACCTCCAGCGGCGTCGCCACCGCCAACACGTACTTTATCGAGTCGATAAACACACCCGGCTTGGGCTTCACCAGCGCCACACTGACAATTATCTGCTCCTGGTCCTCGAACGAGTAAAAGTCCGACTCGTCCTCGTAGTTCCACAGAAACAGCCGGTGGTCCACTGTAATCCACGCCCGCTGGATCTCTGGAAACAGCCCCATGAAACACCGGCACTCCAACAGGTCGTACTGCTCAAACAAGGCATCTGGCAGCGCAATCGACCGCTGCTTGTCACTATCTGCCAGGAGGCCGGGTTGGCCTGCGAGTACTCGCTGGAAGAAGAAGCTAAAATATAACGCGCGTTTAGACCACAAGAAA
>NW_024468454.1:0-16590 GCF_002104995.1 Linderina pennispora | reverse complement strand
ATAAACGACCATGCATCATCAGAAGCCGACGACTGTTTGGTGCGCGCTCCTTGCCCTTGCCCTTGCCCTTGCCGGTATCGACACCACCTACTGACAATAGAGGTGAATGATCCCCACAAGCGGAGATGGGTCGGCTGACGTCCTCCTGATCGCTGACATCGTCTACCGAGTGCTTGTCAGTAGAGCCAACCGGATATCCGGCATATCATCGTTGTCAGACCCGTCTGCTAGGCCGTCTACATCGGCAACAAATGCCTCCTCTGCGTAAGCCCACCCGGTATGTTGCTCCTCCTCATGGTGCTGAATAGCTGGCTGCTCTCGGGCTGCTGTCCAATGGGCCGCTCATTCGGCGGCAAGTCATCGAGCACTGGGACATCCAATGGCCTTCGCTCAAACAACGGCCGGTGCTGCGGATTTTCAGCAATCAGCGGCTGTCCCTGAACTTCCAGACGGTTATCCGCATTGGCAAGGCGCTCCTCGACCAGCCGCTCCAAACGCTGGCGGTCCTGCGCAATGGCAATGTTGTTGTTGTTGATCTGCTGCTCCACTTGGTCGACCAGGTCGTCAGGAGCAGGCATGTTGATTACAATCCAGTCACGCAGCAGGAAAAGCGCCAAAAACGCCAGCACCGTAAACACTGTGATGACCCCCCCTCGACGCACTTGGCCAGCCCCTCAACAATGACTTCAACCAGAGCATGGATGTTCTCTTCAGAGATAGAGATACCCAGAATGCGCTTTGCTAGCCGAGTCCATACCTTGACAACAATGCTGGTTAAAGAGTACAGCAGCAGCGCGGTGTTGGTGGCACCCTCTAGAACACCCGTATACGATGTAATCTCGCCGATGGTGTTGTTGTCGCGGACTGCCAATACCACTCGCGCCACGACGCATGGTCAACAAAGCGCGAGCCAGCTGTGATCACTGCCCCGGCTGAATTGGCCTGCATGGTTGCATTGGTGGCATCAGTGTCGCCGCTGTAAAGAGCGACAGTCGCGGCAACCGAGTCGTTGGGAACAAAGGACTGACCGCTCCAAAAGTAGAAGCGCGTCAACCAGTACACAATATACGGCAGCACCACAAGCCACAGGTTGACGACCGCTAGCCATCTGAGCCCAGTCCCCAGCACGCCCAAGAGGTTTGCAAGCATCTGGCGCACGATGATGCGTTTTGGAATGCTCTCCGGCATGTTTGGGTCGTAGAGCGGCGTGAACGCATACTCGTGCCACATAGCTCGCAGTATCTACATGCGGTTAGAAAGGGTTTAGTTTGTAGACCCCAATGCCAGAAACGCGGTGGTTTGAATCAAGGCGTCAAACGCTGCAAGAATTGGCAGTACTGCAGAACAGGCAGCTGATGCACTGGCATGCTTAATAAACCCCGTGAGAGCGACCGATTCCAAGTGCACTTACTTTTTGTTGCTATGTGTCAACCACTCTTCGAGACTACATGTGTGATTAAGGAGGGAGGGATGTTAGACCGTGGTGCTGGAGCTAAAGGACATAGCATGGCTTCCATCGCTACGGCGCCGGCCAGAAAACCAAAATTGACGTCTAGCTGACACTCACCATTGCTGGTGGACGAATTTTATGCTGCCCGAGCACTTGCACGGTGAAACAGCGGCTCCGTCTCTGTCGCTTCGCTCCGACATACGCGACAAATTGCAACTACACCGATATGAATTGAAGCTTAGAAACAAGTTTATTCTGCCCACGGAACAGCAGGTCCAGGCTGGCTCGCGTACCTTCGTCGCTATCCATGGCTGCCAGGCTATATGTAATGTGTGGTGCGTGTGCAATGCGTTGGTGAGAGTAGAGGTAATAATATTTAAAGAGAGGGGAAAGTGGGTGAATTGAGAGTCAAGAAAAGAGCTGTGGAAAAAGTGGGTTTTTACTTGTGGCGGCTAGAAAAATGGCTTCAGAATACTCTGGTTTTTTTAGTGATGAAAATAAAATAAAAAAGTCTGTGGCAGGTGTGTGGGCATGGCAGGAGAGCCCTCAGAAAACAACATCAGCATACTCCATCAGCTCTTCCATGGTCTGGAGCTTGTCAAAGTTGGCATCGGCGTAGTTGAGGAACAGGTCGATGCCGCCATCCTGTCTGTTGGGATTGATGCGGATTAACCCCTCGCGGTTGATGTAGAAAAACGAAAGGATATCCGGTCCGCCGGTACCAAAGTCAATGCTGGAATATGGCATATAGCGCAGGTTGGACGTGCCTATATATGCAGTATTCGGCGTGTTCGCAAGGTACATGAGCTCTTGTACAGGACGCCGATATCATTCTCGACGATGTCAATGAGCGTCTTGCAGTGTCCGCTCTGCACCTCCACAGCGGCCTCCTTGATGTGCTGCGCCAGCTGCTTGGTCGAGCTGCCCATGACCTTCTCGCCAGCAATATGTAGCGTCATAGGGCCTGTTGCGTTGCCAGCATATGCCCGTGGGATCGTCGAGCGGTCACGTATATCGTACGCCATCATTATATATACGTTGAGCGGCGGGCTGCCGAAATGCTCGGCATTGGCCGCGGGGATACACTTGACCAGCAGCGACGTCAAGATGTTGTTGGTTGACTGCGACGGATCGATATCTTGGCGCATGCGCTCCAAATTCTCGGCTGAGATGTGAAGCAGGTGCTGCTGCTCGTAGGGCGGCACATCAGGCGACTGCATCAGCAGCGGGATCACGTTTTTGGGAATGTCATGGGCAGGTCCGGAACACTCTCCTTGAAGTGCTTGACGATACTGAGCGGCTCCGGTGTGACCGTAGAGAAATGGTCCGCAATGACTTTGCGGTCATTAATGGGAGGGTCGGCCAGCTTGCAGTAGCCACCGTTGCGCACATATGCAGACAGATTACCTGGAACACTGCACAACGATGCCTCAAACACGGCGTGTGGGAGACACAAGCGAGAATCCCACATAGCTGTTGTCTTTGAACCGGAGCAAGCGCAGGACAACGCTGGAGTGGTCCTTGTGGAAGGTTGACTTGGGAACTTGTCCATCCCGATGGTATCGACAAGCTTTTTCAAGTTGAAAAACTGGAGGTCCTTTTCCTTCTTCAGCGTAATCAGGAACCTGTCGGCGGGCTGGTCGACGTATACGTCCTCGACACTGGGCATGTTAAGGTTGTCAGGGTCAACGCTGATAGCGCACCTCTGGTCGTCAGTAAGCTTGGGGCGACCCACTAGGATGGGGTAGTGGTCGGCAATGATTTCTGCACAGGCTGCGGTTAATCGCCTCTTTAGACATGAAGTCTGGGTCATTGGCCTTGTTTTCGAAAAAGAGTATGCTATCAACCGAGATACCAAACTCTGCCACGTCGAGGGTCTCAAGCAGGATCTCCTGCGCCTTGATAGACGATAGTAGCTGAGCGGAGAAATAGAGCCACTGACTGTCATCCTGGTGGTTAGAGTGTCAAGTATTGGAGTGCTAGGGATGAGAAAAGCAAGAGTATGCCTCACTGGCTGTCTGATGCGCTACGTCTGCTTTATATGAGTCATCTGTGGAATACGCACTGTACGCAGTGCTGCTACGCCACACAACGTAACAGTCACTTTTTGGAACCCTCGCCCCACAGCCACCTTTTCTACTTGCCAAATCCTCCGGATCAGCGATAATCAAATACCCGTGCCAAATTGACTCCTCAGATCACTGGCTCACGGGATATACAGTGCTGGCCGTAGGCGATGACGATGGTTGCCATCAGCCCAAATACTTACACCGCAAACTTGTGTTCTACTCTACACGTAATTATTTTGCACATTACACAGCTTGGCTTGATTACAGAATACAATGGCTCACGGTACGGCCCAACCCTGCGACAGCATTGGCAACTTGCAGGCCAAATGGGCAGACGACCATTGCAATGGCAATAGCATCAGAAGGTGACTAACCGCTGGGCGTCTTTACTGTGACCAAATTGGTAGTTCCCAGAAGCTTCCGTCTGCTAGAAGAGCTCCGACAAGGGCGAGAAGGGCATCGGAGATGGGGCGTGCAGCTATGGCCTGGCAGATCCCGACGACATTGACCTGAAGCATTGGAATGGCACCATTCTCGGCCCGCCCATGTAAGCATTCGACGCACAGCTGCGGTTGCTGGCATAGCCGCACGATGCATATAACTAACAAACAAATTTACTGTAGTCTGCGCATGAGAACCGCATCTACTCGCTGACGCTGTTCTGTGACGAGAACTACCCGAACCAGCCGCCAAAGGTTGTGTTCCTTTCCAAGATCAACTTGCCTGGCGTGAACGCGACCAACGGCGAGGTTGATTTGAAGCGCATTGGCTGCCTGGGCCACTGGAAGCGCAGCTATACGCTTGAGACCGTCCTGACTGAGCTCCGCCGCGAAATGGCCCAGCCGACGAACCGGAAACTGCCCCAGCCGCCCGAGGGCACCACCTTTTAACTCTATCTTCAGAAACGACATGTGTATCATGAAATGGACTCACGTATGTGCCCTGCCGAATGTTCTTTTGCACGCCGAAACTGACAGCCGCTCTCACAGTGCCTTTGCTATCAGCTCCCATGCAGCCATCGCTGCATGTGCAGAGTACGCTGCGTGAGGGGCAGGGCCAATTGTCTGCCTGCCTGTGTGGGGTGCCAAGATTTCACCTTAAATAAAAATAGGCAGGCTGTACTGGGAGAAAGCCAAAACCTCAACAAGCGAGCCAAGCTTTTCCCCACCCTTTTGTACTCTTGCCTCGACGCTTGCAATTCAACCTGCTCAACTCTCCTCACTTGCTCCCAAATGTCGGAATCTATCAAATCGAATTTCACCTGGCGACCCGACGAGCGTGTTACTACCGACGTACCAGCTGGTGCAAGCGGCCCAGGTCAACATCGACCCGAAGCGCTCGATAAAGTCCATCTACAAGTCGCTGGAAAACTTGCTTGCCAAGGCCGACGACCAGCTTATCGAGCAGGACTTGCAGCTGGCCTACGTCTACTACATGCGATACTCGACCATTGTACTCAAATTCCTGCCCACGCACCACGAGTACCGCCTGCCAAAGTATGCAAAGCAGAAGGAAGAGGTCAACAAGCGCTGTATCACGGTGCTGTCGATTCTGGAAAGGCTGAAGCCCACGTTGCAGAGGCGGTACGAGGTATACCAGGAGCGTATGAAGCAAATGGAGAAGATGTCGGTATCGGTGACAACATTCAAGCTGCCAAAAGAGGACAGTCCAAAGCGCGCGCCTTTACCAGGCATCCAAGAGTACCCACGCAAGGATAGCACTGCGGATATATATGGCGACGGGGGACCCAAGATCCACCTCGATCGATACGAAGATGAAGCCAAATATGGATACAATGTGGCCGACGCACTGAAGGGGGTCAGAATCAGCGATAACGCTATGAACACACGGCGGGTATCGTCCAGCAGCTATACTAAAGATCCGAATGTCAGGACAGAGACGCTGATAGAATATCCATCGCTGGAGGCATCCTCTGCTGCTGCCGCTGCCAGCAGGCCACCCCCACCCCAGATCGACTTACCGCTGCCGCCGGTGCCGCCAAGGGAGGTGACACCTGCAGAACTCAACCCCACACGCGCAGCAGACGCCGCCGCCAATCCCTGCCCGGCCACGCCGCGCGTCGGCTGCAAACCCAGGCATGATCACCATACCCGAGCATACGTCAATGGCGTCCGTGCAGCCGGGGATTGAATTTTCGCCACCACCACCTGGCCACGCCAATCTGTATGACCCGACATTTAGTCCCTCACCTGTCAGCGGAGGCCACACACCGTTGCCTTCGTCGGCACCAGCGTTGCCGCCGAAGCCGCGTGAGTACTGCGATGACTTTTCGGGCCTGGCCACCGAGACAAACACCATCGTGCCGCTGGGAGACTTGGCACAGATGTCGCCGACTGCACTTCCTCAGTGCGTAATCTCCCCCGATGAATACGCCCTAACCGAAGCTGGCGAGCGCATGCGTCCGATGCAGATTCCCGAGGATATCTTTGAGGAGTTCATCCGCATCGCCGAGCCCAACACTCAGCAGAACCTCGAGACGTGCGGCGTGCTCTGCGGCAAGGTCGTCCCTGGACAAGAGACACTGGTAGTAACTACGCTCATCATTCCGAAGCAAAAGGCTACATCTGACACATGCACAACCGAGAACGAGGAGGAGCTGGTTGTGACGCAGATGCAGCTAGAACTGTTGACACTGGGCTGGATCCACACACATCCGTCGCAAACCTGCTTTATGAGCTCTCTCGACTTGCATACGCACTTTTCATATCAGCAGTTTATGCCTGAGGCTATTGCCATTGTATGCTCCCCGAAGTATGACCCGCGCTACGGAGTCTTCCGGCTGACCGACCCGTCCGGCATGGATGTTATCAAGAGCTGCAAGCAGGAGGCGGCGTTCCATCCGCATGATGGCTCCGACATAATCTATACCAATGCTGATCCTGATGGACATGTGGTCAAGGCGCGGTACAGTTTTGAGATTATCGACCTGCGCAATGCGTAAGAGCAAATATACGCATTATCTTGCCCGAGTTAAAAGGGTGGACACATGTCATGAAGACATGCCTGTGAGATATTTGTTTGTGCTATCGCAAAACTACGACTCTGGAGAGATGAAGCTAAATCCTAGAGTTAGCCTTTGGATTTTATTGGCGCCTGAGCGATATGCGACGGTACAGGAGAGCTGCCATTGTGAATAATGCGGTTTACCCGTTTGCAAGTAAGCGAACGGATGCGTTCAGTATTTATGTGACCAAATATAGGCATTGTATAGCAGCTCCTTGCCATTCTACATAGTGCAAATTCGTGAAAGCTCGCCCCCTTATTACCCGAGACAGGCTACACTGAGTCTTGGCATATAAACAGTGAACTCATTCAATTCACTACTTCCCATCCAAGAATATAGTACTGGAAGGCGTGTGGTTCAAAAGTACCAGCCAGATACTTCAAATAGCGGTGCGTTGGTCGCTTTCAGGGCGCTATTTCTTGTTCTCTTCACTAAATCACTTTTGCAGTATACCTGTATGCCAAATAGAACTACCCCTTAGGAAATGGCTGATCTGGAAAGACTGCATACTACTTGGCTCTCTGTTGAAAGAATTCAGTCGCTCCAGCAACTTGTACAACTGGCGCAGACCAAGGTTGACTTGCAACGCCCAATACAGCACATATACCTGTGTCTGGACAAGCTGCTCATGAAGGCTGACCAAAGACTTATTGCCGAGGACCTGAGGCTAGCCTTTGTTTTATTCCTGCGCTACTTGGTAGTTGTTATCAACCACCTGCCAACGCACCCAGAGTACAGGCTGTCTGGATATGCAGAACAAAAAACTGTAGCCAACAGGCAGTGCGACACTGTACTGACGATCCTAGAGCAGTTGAAGCCCAGGCTGAAGAGATGGTATGAGACGTGCCAGGAGCCACTGAGAGGAGGACAAAGGATGTTTGGCCACGACATAACTAGTACTACACCGATTAGTAGCCAAACAGTACAGCCAGATACGGATGTAGCGGTAGACAATCAGCAAGAAACATGTGCTGCTTCAGCAAATATTCACCACAATGTCGTCGCCTCTCCGCTACTTCATGAACACTATCGCTCTCCTATCGGGTCGGCAGCAGACAGCCAAGAAGACCCTCCGCCATATTCAGTCGAGGATCCACTTTGTCGACGCAACACCTGTGCTGATGGAGGATTGGCCCACGCGGATACACCAGCAGCGTCGACCGGGAGCTACAGACAGAAGCATATTCTTTAAGCTTAGCCTGCACCCCTCGGCACTACCCTTCAGTACAATTTCACCCACACGACATACTCAAGCCCACCTATTCGCATTCTAAAACCAATAAACATATGGCTGCACCACTGCTTGGGTTACCAGGCCTGCGCAGCAGAACATTACCCAAAAAAAAACCAAACCATATCTGCATCCAATCGTGATGGCCAGAGAATTGGATGCAAATATGGGGAAATAAACAATGAAAAATAGCATCTCCACGTTTATTCCAGACACTTGCTTTCCTACGAATGCTGTTTTATTCGTTTTTCAAGACGCAGGTCGGCCAGCAGGTGACAGTTGAGCTCAAGAACGACCTGGCGATCCAGGGCACGCTCGAATCGGTGGACCAGTTCCTGAACTTCAAGCTCAAAGATATCCGGGTCGTGGACGAGGCGCGGTACCCGCACATGCTGTCAGTCAAGAACTGCTTCATTCGCGGCTCTGTTGTGCGTTACGTGCAGCTCTCGCCGCCAACTGTCGACACGGCGCTGCTGCAGGATGCGGCACGGCGCGAAGCACAGTCAACACAGCAGATGCAGCAGGGCAAGCCAGTGGCTGCCGCTGCCTGAGGCCTGGGGCTTTCTTCATTCCAATGCTCGTTTGTTGGCTAAAAATAAATATGCAGTGAGGCTTTCTGCCCAAGCATGGAAAAGTCGGCATCAATTAGCCAAGTGTGCCGATGTGTATATTGGGCCCTGCCTCATGTCGTGTCCGAAATACAATGCGGCTGCTGGGCTGCCAGTGAGCCGAGGCAAAGAATAGCAGACATTGCAAGCACAGTTCGGACCGACGGCTTCTTGGCATGCTGAGCGATTCAGGCCCAGCACGGTGTGCAGCCTGCCAGCCACCTTATTTACGGTGCATGTGCCGGGCGAATTCCAATTGTTCATCCTTCAAAGCCAGCAGACCATCCCCTTGCTCCCGGATCTGCACAGCATGGAAAAAACATGCCTGTTGACTGCCGAGTAACATAATTGCCAGGCACAATACTACCATTCTCCGCTGCATCGCTTGTTATCGATGGCAGATTGTACTGTACCCCCGATGCTTGGCCAGCCATGTAACTCTGTCGCACCACCTACCAGATGTCAGTTGCCTGAATGCCACGCAATCCGCCCTTTTTGCTTTGTCAGCTGCTTCGGCAACCCCCCATGCCAAGCGATTACGGATGTCGCTTGCTCCCGCCGTATTGTTTTGCCATCGAAAACCGTTGGCGGGAAGCACCCGCTACATGCAATTCCAGCGCATTCCCTTGAGTGCGGCCACATCGTAATTTCGTCTGGGCCTCGCTCCAAAAGCAGTAACCGACAAAGCTATTTATCAATCTCGCCCGTGCACCAGCGCTGATTTTTTGGAAACGAAAACTATTCCTTGCTGAGAGCGCACGCACGTTTCATTACCCAGTGGCTAACCGTACATTGGCTTTCATCTGCAGTCCAAGGGCTTCAGTTATCCATCACGCACGGCTGCTGCGCACAAAACCACATCTCCACAGCCGTCTTTTTGTATGAAGGCATTGAGCACTCGTGTTTCTGCCGGTTTCGCGCCTGTCTCTGTGCTCCAGAGATAATAGAAAAGCAGGAGAGATTGGCGTAGGCCGAACGAACTGGGCCTGAAGAGGGGGCAGAGCAGAACAATAATATAAACCATTCCACGCGGCTTGTCTCTACTTTCTCCCCCTTCCAAGCACAATTAATTATTTTCAGCTATTACTGGGCCCAAGTTTCAGTGTCGCATGCACCTATATATTTTCAATACAGCACGGCATCTGTGAGCAATATTCCACATCTAGTTTTTTTTTCACTTTTTTTCTTTCTACCCGTATTCCATTCAAGTATTATTCCCACCATATACTTTTTTCTTCTTTCCCATGCGCGCCACACCACAGCGACCATCTGGATGGTCTCAGTCACTGCTCGGAATGCCGTCCAGCACATACCAGGGGCCATGGCGATCATCATATCGGCATGTGCGCTCGCACTCGAGCGGCAATCTCGAGGAGGCAGCACGGCCAGGGTCAGCAGCCTCCTCTGAGGGCAACACCACAGACATCAGCATGACTCAGTACTGCAGTAATGGGTCATTTGTGGAGAGCGGCGAGGGAGGGCGGAAGGTTTCACATTCGGTGACATCAGCACGCAGCTCATCTACTGCACCGCTGTCGGCGGGTAAATGCCAGGGGCTGGCAGGGAAGGCAGAGCTGGGCACAGCGCGGCGCATGCTGATTTTTGGAGGCTTGTTTTTCACGATATTTCTGTCGGGGCTGGACCAGACAGTGACGTCGACTATCCTGACACGGATCGCAGACGATTTCAAGGCTTTGGACAAGATGGAGTGGGTGCCGACAGTGTTCATGCTGTGTTCGACGTGCGCGAATATCATATCGGGACGCGTGGCAGAGGCGTTCGGGCGGCGGATGGTGCTAGGGCTGGCACTGGCGGCGTTTGTGGCCGGCGCAGCCTTGTCTGCTACAGCGCCGAGCATGGCGGTGTTCATTTGCGCGCGCGGGATCTCGGGCGTGGCATGCGGCGGGATGCTGAACCTGTCAATTATTGTGATCTCGGATCTGGTGGAGCTGGAGCGACGCGGGCGGTTCCTCGGGTGCCTGCAGATCTGCTTTGGCCTGTCGAATGCCGCGGGGCCGCTGGTTGGTGGGATGTTTGCAGACCATGTGGGCTGGCGTGCAGCATTCTACACAGACATGGGTGTGGGTACAGCGACGCTGCTGTATCTGGCATTAGTGCTGCGTGCTGAGCCGGCGCGACGCACTGGCGTGCGGCTGGACTACGCAGGCATGGCAGTGATCGTCTCCAGCATCTCGCTTCTGATAGTGGGCATGAACATAGGCGGCACAATGCTGGCATGGACGGCGCCGACGACGATTGCGTGTCTGGCACTGGGTGGGCTGTTGCTGGGGCTGTTTGTCGTGGTGGAGCTGAATGTCCACAATGAGCCGCTGGTACCAATGTGGGTGTTTGGCGTGCGCAACCTGGTGATTGCGTGTATGGTGACGTTCTTCTGCGGCATGACTATGTTTGCGGTGATCTTTTACATGCCTGTATATTTCTCGGCAGCATTCGGCGTCAGCGCGATGCGTGCTGGCCTGCTGGTTTTGCCGTTCGGCATAGCGCTTAGCATCTCGTCGTTCGCCAGCGGCTACGCAATGTCAGCTACGGGCAAGTACCGACTGCTTCTGCGCCTAGGCCCGGCAGTGATGGCTGCAGGTGTCGTTCTTCTGGCTCTGCTGGGCAAGGTGCCACCGATCGCACAGGCACTGCTGCTTTTGGTGCCCGGTGCAGGCATGGGCAATGTAATAGTAGCGAATGTGATCGCGGCGCAGGCGACAACACATCCGCGGCTCGTGGCGACGGTGACACCGCTGTGTGAATTCTTCTTGAGTATTGGCGGCGTGATAGGCGTGGCTCTGTTTGGTGCAGTGCATCGCAACCGGCTCGCTCATATCCTGGCGGCAGGTGCTGCAGGCGAATCGCCAGCTGCTCAGAAGATTATTGGCGAGGCACGGCGCGATGTTAGCGTAGTGTATGCAACGACGATTCCTGGCCCTCTGCGCGCAAAAAATCGCCAATGCATACATGCACTCGATGGCACTAGGGCTCTGGGTGCTGCTGCCGTTTCTAGTCATTGCCTTTGTACTGGCAATGGCTCTGGAAGGGAGCCCGCTCAAGGCCGGGCCAAGAGACGCGCCTTTGGACAGCGAATAGATATCCGTTATATATCCCCTTAAAACTTGTGTGATATTATTCAACTTTTCAACACAATATATTCCTGTACAATTTTACATGCAGATATTGAGTACGCATGCGGTGCTACATCAAGCTTGCTACTATCGCTGCCTCTGTGGCCACCAGCGAGTGCAACATAAAATCTACACGTGCATATATAAATGCACCTTCCATTCCACTTTCAATCTAATGCAAGACTTGCTAACTACAGATGCAGCTGGGAACTGCTGTTGCTTATGAAATGGATAATGCGTGGATGATGGATTTGATGATCATTTAGTATATGTATCTTTAGCATGTGTACGTACAAGTACTTCATATATTACCCTCTACTGGATGCTAATGTGCTGAGAGATCCAAAAGCTGAAGGCGAGTGATAAGTGATCTGTAATGCTCGCTTCCCAAGATATCTTGTCGCTCGGTGGACTTATCACCAATATATAGTACTGGAACTCCCGAGCCACCCATTACCTTGTTTTCCTGTATGCATCTGATGGTCGGGCACAGTATGGACAGTATCGTTACCATTCTGCAGCTGGCCATCAGGCCGTTTGTATACCCACACACATCCAGGATCATAAGGGGTTTGGAGTGGATACTACTGCCTATAGAGGTCCCCGATACAATTCATGTTTGTGCAAGCAATCGCTGTGAACACGCGTGGCTGCTTTCCCTTAATATCTAAATTCTCCAGCCTGGTAGCGCTGCGACGAACGAGTTCAATTTCAGGCGATTCGGCTGATGTGATACCGATTGACAGTCTATGCATGCCGATGATAATAACAGGGACGCTGATCCAAGAACTCCTGTATGTATTATAGATACCGATCGAGATCGAGTTGGCAACAAGACCCGAAATAAAAGTACGGACAAACAAGCTAAACCATGGTCACCTAGTATATCGGGCCGAGAGATAATTCGGTTCTTTGCATTAGGGAGCATTCAGATTACCTCGTCGCAGAATGCCTGGGCATAGGTTGGATCATCGCACTGAACCATATCATAATCGCTTGGCCAATTGGTGTCAGATACAAGTCCGATGGTTGAGACACCAGGGAGTACTAAATCGTCAGAAGGTGGCTCTTTGAAGTGTCCAAGTAAAGCACCATCTAAAATTTCTGAGATAGAGAAATGCAGCGTCAGCATTTTGATGTGAGAACTGCTGTGCGTTGCTAGAGCGCAAGGTAGCCCCATAAGCGCCCAGAATCTATCCTCTTTAGACAGAACTTAACAATGTATGATATCAATGATGCACCAATTGATATCTCAGTAAATCCTATCCAAGTCTGCGCTCCTCCATGCAGAGCACACGCCAATTAATGACACCATATCGAGAAAATATGAGCCATCACTATACCGATGCTTCCTAGTTGCCCAGCTATCATCAGCTGTATATCCAACAATTTGTTTAAGCATGAGGGCAGGGAGAGATTGGGCAGGTGAAGCGATGGAAGAGAACATGAGTGAGTGAATAGAGCAAGCAAACCACAATGAAGAAGAGATAAAAAAAGGGTGGCAATGATCTGTCTTTTTAAGACAAGCAGTAGGCGTTTCCGCAATGATGCCAGAAACATCACAGATACCAGCTGTGGCCAGAAAGCGGGTTTGATTAGGTGTTTGCAGACAATACAAAACAGAAATCCTCAGCTACTTGCTTAGGAAGCTACGGTCTGCACAAAGAGAGCAACCACCTTTGCCTCATTACTTGTTTTTAGGAACCTTGTTTTGCACCAGGTCAAGTGGAATGTACGTCTACGTATACTGAGAATGGCCCTAGACTACCGAGCGCTTTACCCGTCGAGCGACCTTTCCCTACGCTATATATTGAGACATAGGTAATAATAGCTAGGATAAAGTGCAGCAAAGTATCTCCATTTGATAGCTAGGCGGTGGCTAACATACCCCTCACCTGGCGCCCAACGTGTGTCTCAGTGAGTAGATACAAGGGGCGTATCTCTAAAACTAAAACAAAAAATGGCCCATCACCTTAACCCAAAACATTGATAAAGCTACCATACCCAACAGTCTCCCAATAGTGTGATACAAACAACTCCCCTGCACTCGCATGTATTTTTCCATCCGATCATGAGCAGCACTTCATTTGAGATCACGCGGATCCCGACGCCAGACGAACAACGCGCACTGACAACCGAGACCGTCTACACAACTACGATCTCGCCGCAGGAGACCTCGCAATTGCTTTCGTTCATCGCCAAGCATTTGCCTAAGCTGACCGGCATTGAGCACGTGAAGCGCGTGCGCAAAACCAGCACTTGTCTGCAGGTAATCCTCTGCCAGACTAGCGCTATTACAGAGGAAGAATTGCTATGTATCCTGAAAGACTCGGAATGGACATTGGGGGAAATCTGTCAAGTGCCGGATACGCCGCCGATCACGGCCGATCAGTTTAGCAAGTGGAAGGATGTGTGGCCGGTGGCATTCCGTCCGC
The DNA here is from genome assembly GCF_002104995.1 of Linderina pennispora. Classification (NCBI taxonomy): domain Eukaryota; kingdom Fungi; phylum Kickxellomycota; class Kickxellomycetes; order Kickxellales; family Kickxellaceae; genus Linderina; species Linderina pennispora. The sequence goes on along the minus strand of NW_024468454.1, from coordinate 2,641 downwards.
CGGCACAGAATCGCGTGGAGATTACTGAGGAGGAGAGGAAGTACATTGCCGGGCAGATTTTGCGCAGTGAACAGGAGGGCGTGGTGATGTGTCAGCCCAAGACCCATGCAGTGGTGGCTAGTGCTAGGGCCCAAGATCACCCTTGAGACATGCAGCTATGTGCTGTATTGGCAAGGTGGCTGATCTGGAGCTGGCGCGGAAAGACAGTCTGGTGCCGGCCAAGCGCATGCACGATGAGCCAAGTGACACGGCCGGGTACCTGTGCGAGGGCCTAGATGTGTTTGCAATAACCGAGCCATGTGTGATGTAAGTCGAGGCAAATGCAAATTGGAGGTGCTATTTTGCAAATATGGTGCTAAATAGCTGTTTCATTGTAGGTGCTGTATGGCGCTGGTGCATTCGCGGATCGGACGGTTATTTTTCATCAACGCAGCGAGCGGCGGTGGGATCAGCTACTATGGAATGCATGCGCGCAAGGGTCTCAACCACCATTTCTCTGTGTTCCAATGTTCAATGCCTGAAAAGTCCGATGCGTAATTAACAAGCAATAAACCTACTATTGGAAATATAATGGCACTTCTAGATTGGATTCTGGATGTGCCTAGACAGTGGACGATACGGTTACTGCGTATCTCCTCATGTGAAGATCCAGGATAAAAAGCAGCAGCCTGTCCTGCTGGGTCTTCGCTCTACATTATCCTTCCCCTATCCAATGAAGCTCTTTACTACCTTAACATTCTTCGCTCTCGTGGGACTTGCCACGGCCGTGAGCGACAGCGACTATGCAGCTATCAAGAAGGCGCTGGCCAGCGAAATGAGCAACCACCATACGTTCACGACCCCCGAGCTGTACCATGACTTGGCAGCAGCCCTGGGGCTGACGGACGCCTGCGCAGTGCTGTACAATGGCTCGCCGAATTTGCTGCTTGGGTACCAGAAAGTGTACGAGCGCCTGAGCGCACTCGCTAATGACCCGACGAACACGGCCGAGCAGACAAAGACTATCGGAGATTTGCGCGATTTCACGCACAACGTAGTTTTGACTGACCCGAACCACCTCTAAAGAAATGAATAAAAGCTCAGTTTGGTAATCGAAAAAGAAAACGCCATCTCAAAAGATATCCTCGACGTCCTCCCATGCGTCAATCTTGGGCGGGCCACTGGTCTGGTGCTTTGCGGCACGCTCGCGCTCAGCCCAGTATTCGCCGGTGAAGCGCCAGTAGGACTCGCCCGAATCCTTGTCAGTGTCCTTGACGAACCAGCGTGGCTTCCATGGCTTCAGCTCGCCTTGCTCGCGGCGCCGCCGTGTTGCACGCTGCTTATTCTCCAAGCGCGACTTTTCACGGTCGGCGAGCTCGTATTCGCCGGTCTCCATCGCGCGCTGGTCAGGGCGGAAGCGCGAGTCGGTCGGGCACAGGTACGGCTCGAGCCCGGCGGGCTTATCATTGAGCGACACGGCAAAGTTGGTTAGGTGGTAGGCGTTTTCGCCGCGTGCATTGGCCTTCCAGAGCACGAACGGGCGCTGCGGCAGCTCCAACGAGTTCGACTCGGCGAACCGCACCGCATCGCCCAGTGTGGCCGCGTCGTCCATGTACTGCCGGGCGCGGGATGTCGGTGGCCTCGGAGTCTCCACGGTGGCCGACAGGCTTGGCGACCAGCTTGGAGGTCCAGTCGCCGGCGATTTCGTGGACAATGGAGCCCCGGCGGTTACGGGCCTCGCCAGTCACGCGGAACTTGTTCTTGCCCATCCAGTTGGACTGCATAAAGGTGATTTTTGTCAGGTCGCCGGTGCGGTGGTTGCGCACGTTCAGGTCGCCGACATGCTCGATCCAGAAGTTGGCAATCATGATGCCGTTCACGTTCGTCGTCAGCTTGTCCCACGTGTAGTGCTCGGTGAAGTACCCCTCGTGTATGTGCGCTTCTTGCTTTGGTGTGCCCGCGTCGGCGTCGCGCTCCAGGAACGCCAGGGGCAGCTTCAGTGTCACGTGGCACACGCCCGTCGGGACCACGGTCAGCGAGCCGCCGTTGAACTTGGAGCGGATGTTCGTGTCGGCATGGTACGTGTAGTTCTTGCCCTCGACCCAGCACGCGGAGATTGGCGGGTGGTGCTCGACCTGCTCCGACAGCGCGCGGTACTTTTTGTCCCGCCTGACGTACTCGAATGTCTCGCCCAGCAGCGGGTTGAACGGCTTGGCGATGCGGCCAAAGGTTGACGCGTAGTTGCTCATGGCGAAGCCAGCTACAAATAGCGTGCGGTCCTCGCTGCGCCGCAGAAGCGTCGCGATCTCCAGTAGATCGCAGTACTCCATGTCCTCGGTAAACCGCTGCAGGAACGACGATGGCTCGTTGAAGAACACAGGCACAGAGATCTTGGACAGATCCTTGCCGATTGCGCCTTGATGATCGACCACAGGTTCAGCGATGGCCCGCCCTTCTTGATCTCCGGCAGCTCGTTGCGGATCCGCACCGGCAGCGAGTAGCCGCTCAAGTGGGTCAGATCAGCTGACGGTGTGGCCTCGGGCGTGGTCTCTGGTGTAGCCTCGGGCGCAGCATCTGGAGCAGCGTCTGGCTCTGGGACTGTGTCCTCGGGCTTCTCGCCAGCACTTGGCATGCTGCCCTGGGCCACAGCCGACGTGACGGC